>NC_056738.1:384784798-384957298 GCF_019279795.1 Protopterus annectens
TGTATTCTGTCTTGGACCTGACAAGATCCATTCTCCACATACTTGCCATGCTGCTCTAATTAAGGAAGTGTACTAGGGTATAGTAATTCTCTTAGATATAGTCAGGAATATGTTTAAAAAGCAGGAAGGAATCACAGAAGCAAGGTAGTTTAATGCAAAATTTTTAATCTTCCACAATCAACAGATGTAAGCGCTTTCGAACACAGTTCTTCTTCAGACATAAAAAATACTACAAAAACCTCATTTTTAAAACAACTTGGTTAACATTCTAACCAATCCATTTTAGACTCTCATTTTTCCTCATTTTTAAAAGAACTTGGTTAACATTCTAACCAATCCATTTTAGACTCTCATTTTTTATGCAAATCTCTAGATTTTAAAATAGGCTTTAAAGAGACCTTATCATTCAGATCGGGTCTTCTGTTTCCACATAGGTTAAAAATCCAATACAGTCCTTTTTCTTCAGTTAAATTTCTTAAACCACCTCCTTGAGGTCCCATATAAACCATCTCTATAGCCTTAAATAAAAAAAATATGTTCCATATCTGATTCCTGAATGTGTCTTGCTAAGGTAGTTGTGCAATCACATTTTTTAATAGCATACATATGTTCATGTAGCTTTTCATAGAACATTCTATTAGTTTTTCCAATGTAAAAATGTTTACATTCAGTACAGGTAGCTATATAAATAATGTTTTTACTTTTACAGTTTGCATTCACTTTAAAGGTATAATTCCTTTTAGATACCGGATGTTCAAATAAATTTGAAGTGTCTATCAGGGAGCAATATTTACAGTTCCCACATGGATAGGTCACTACAACATCTTCTTTTAAAGTAGAAAATATCCTAGTGTCAGTATAGCATAATCGTCTCTTAAGTGACCTCATATTTTTATATCTAAACAAAGATGTAGTACTTACTATATCTGATCATTCATTGTCAAGATACCTCAATTTAACTGAATAACATTGTGTATTTCTTTAATATCATTTACAAAGAGGAGAATTAATGATAGACGCATCCTATCTCTTGCCTCCTGGCCCACATTATTCATATTGTAAGCCGAGTCTGAATAATATGGTTTGGCCGTAGATGTCCTCATATCTGTCACATTCCTAATTGTATACTCCACTTCATTACTTTTATACCCTCTCTCTATAAAATCATGTGATAGGGCCCTAAGATCTTCTTCTAGTCCTTCTTCAGTGTTATTTAACCTTGAAACTCTTACACACTGTCCTTTCAAAATATTTTTATACATATGGGGTGGATGCATGCTATTATGTTGAAGCACTGTATTTTTCCTACATGGCTTTCTAAATAACCTAGTGATGAGATTTCCAGATCCTTTTTTCTGAATACGTACATCTAGAAAGACAATTTCTTGAACAGATACATCAGAAGTAAAATGAAGAAAAGCAGTGGTACCATTTAGATATTCAATAAATTCCATTAACTGTATTTCGCTACCTGCCCATAACAAGATCACATCATCTACAAATATCCGATAAAAGAGCAGTCTGCTCTTAAATTGACTATTAAATACATATTCTGTTTTTAGAGGACTGGGTAATAACTCTATAAATTGTATTGATTATTGTTTGAATGGCCGTGGAGTTTGTTTTCAATGCCGAGGCATTGAGGTGATGACTAAATTCAAAATGGCAGAGTAGATTGCCTTTGCTTTTGTCTGTAGCTGTACTGGAGGTTGTAATAAGAAAACTTTTATTAAGAAGACTTTTATACTGGCCCAAAATTGGAGAAATGTAACATTGTTCCCTGTATAGTTTAGAGAGGGACCAAGCCAAATGCCAAGGTATTAAAAAGAGGTAGTGCTTTCTTGTAGGGGCATTGTTGCCCTTGAAATGAAATGAGTTTTGGGTTTTTTTAAGTTTCTGTTTTATCCCAAACATCATAGTTTTGGTTTTGCTGGAGTTCAGAAGGATGCTTTTGTTGAAAATCCAGTGGATTAGGACTAGGAAATATACTTGCAGGTCTTTCTGGAGTCTGGGTTCTGAAGTATTTGTATGAAATAGTACTATACTAGCTGCAAAAACAAGAAGGGGAAATGAGGTTGGCCAAGGGAAATATTTTTTATAAAGATGAAGAATAACAGAAAATCAAGTATGGCATTTTATGGTATTGCTTTTTGAAGGGTAATTGATTGGGAAATTGAAATATGATTTTTTTATGAAAAGTGACAGTTGGTGAGGTAGTTTTGAGACCAAGGTAGGGAACAAGGACTTTTACCTGTTAGAAGTGGGAGACGGAGGAGGATGTCATGCTTAATGAAGCTGAAGGCTTTTGTAAGCTTGATAAAGATGGTGCCAGTGAACTGGTATCTGCCCATAGCTAATAGTATTTCATTGGTTATGATCCACAGAACTGTTAGTATGCTACAACTCTATAATAACCTGTATCGTGTATGGCAGGTTTTAGGTAGTGATGTATTGGGTGAATTAACACAGACCATTTTTTCAAGCAGTTTGCCTAAAGTGAGGAGGATAAAGATTAGCCTGTATTGTTAAGTTTTGGTGGGGTTAAACAGCTTTGGAATTGGTTCAATAATAGCTTTTTCCATAGTTTTGTCAGGATATTTTGGATTAAGCAGAGGCTGATGATGTCTTGCAGGATGGTTGTGAGGAATTTCATGCACTGGCATATGGACCATAGATAGAGTCAATCTACACCTGTTGGGCTGTCAGTTTTCATCTGTTGCAGAAGGAGTTGTAAGTCTCTTCTTTTGACTTGTTTAAAGTAAAATTGAAGAATATATAAAAACAAAAAGAAAGGCACCAGGAGGCATTTTTTGAGAGCTTCTTCAGAAGATCTAGAAAAAAATCTCTGAATGATCGGAGACAAAAGCGCTTGATTTTGATAATTTTCTGTATTATAACTTTATATTTTAAAAGCGTTTTAGTGTGTTTTGGAGTGAATTAAACTTTTTGAAAGAAGCCCTCAGCTGGAACACCTCCTGGTGCCTTTCTTTTTGTTTTATACAGTTTGTCATTGTTTGGACATGTATTTTTAAAATTGAAGAATGTAGATGGGTGGTTCTGAGGTGATGGAGAAAATTGTTAATGTTTTAGAGGGAGGGTCCATTGCAGAATTCAGAGAGGAAGTTGTGGGTGTTAAGGTAAAACTTGTTAAATAACACTTAGTCTCTTGGCAGTTCAAAGTACAGCTCTTTTATTAGAAGAGAAAAACACATGTGTGGGAGACAGTACTCAGAAAGTCATGTCTCCCCGAACAAAAAAGCATGTTTTATAGGAAATCTTATTATAGGAAATCTTATCATTATAGGAAATCTTATCATGGTAATAAATTTTATCTATGAAACTATTGCTAACATCCAATAGAAATATAACAGAAAGGTACATTTCATACATCAGACCACTACTCTGTATCCAAAAGAAAATTGCCAAGCTGGAAGAAATTATGCTTCATACTTATCTATATTTTAACCTAATAAGGAATACTTTTCCATTCTACTACATCCCTGCATGGAAAAGCAGGGCCTCAGAATAAGGTACTAGAAACTATGTATGAGAAGCGTCTTTCCAGTACTTTTCCATGACTTCAGGATATTCTTGCAATCATGTGCACTAACCTGTTAGCATACACTTGCATTTCATTTCATTATTCTCAACCTCTAAAGGGGAGAAGAGAGAAAAAGAAAATGCAGACATTGCTGATGACAGGTTGCTTTTAATATCCCTTCTTGTGAGTCATTTCATTTGAACCTTTGTTGATTTAACTAAGGATTTTTGAAATATGTTCATATGTTGGCTTTATTGAAATTATATTTATTGTTCTGTCAGGTTTCTGAGTTAGATATAACATTGCCTATGGGGGTCTATATTAGAAGACCGAACGCTTAGGTGATCGAACACCTAAACATCGATCTTCTAATATCAAACCGCACAATGTTGAACATCCCAGGGAAACACGTCCCTCAGCCACAACACAAAAAAAAATACTTTACAACTAAATTAAGTGGGGGGGCGACCCCCGACATGGGTGGCTGTGCCCCCCCACCCCCTAACTAAATGTACCAACTCTGAGATCACTCAACAGTAGGGAAATCGCAAACTCCAGTGAACGGCCAAGGGAAATCTTTCTCTGTGTTAAATCGGCCATTCGCCTTTGTTTGCTTTCGAAATTAGAAGATCGATGTTTAGGTGTTCGATCACCTAAACATTCGGTCTTCTAATATAAACCCGACTATGGGTATGGGATGGGATATTTTTCCATGTCTGCCATACATCATCTGTGAATTTTAAAAGGATTTTCTGTTCAAGAATTAGTCAATCATTTCTTTTTGGTTTGTAGAGTTGAGAAATTATAGGGAAAATGTACCCTGGATGGATCTGAATGGAGTGGTGAGAGCTTCTGTAGTAAAGTTAGTGTTGCTTAGATTTAATATGAAAGCCCAGCCTGTTTTGGAATGGACTTATCTTAAGTTTTTTTTATGTTTGAGTCAGTCTGTCTTAGGCCTGAATGAGATTAATTTGGGGGTAATGTTTGTTGTGGGATATGCATTATGATGTTCATTGTGTAATGGCCACTAATAAAAGAAGGATGGATGATAGTGTTGGAAATTAGCTTGGGATTACTGGTGATGATTAGATTTAGAAGGTAACAACTGTTGGTGATGAGGTTAGGTCATGTGGGCTTTTGCAGTAGTTGTTTATGGCTAAAGTTGAGCAGAATTCCACTGACATCTTTCTGGCTGAAGCACATTTAAGTTGAAGCCACCTAGCAGGATGTTGTTTTTGTTTCCTAGTTGTGATGTAATTTCTTGAATTAGTGTTTGAAATTTGTCAAGTGTGAAAGAAGGTGAGAGGTAGACTACTGAGAGGTATATTTTTTGTGGCAATTTGAAATTTGTAGAAGTAGCCATAAGGGGCATTTGCAGATAATGTGTCAGCTTGGGCTAGGCACTGGATATATATTGATACATTTTATAAAGTAGAAAGATTCCACCACCTTTTCTTGGGATGGGTTTAACATCTAGAAAGTAATTATAATATGGGCAAATGGTGTTGTGTGTTTGTCTTTTTAGATCCAGGAATCCTCAGCAGTTAGTATATCAGGGTTGTGCATTGTAGGAGAGCATCCACCTGAGCTAGTTTGTTACAAAGGCTTTGTGTATTTATTATTAGATAAGAGAATTGTGCTGGGTGAGTAGAATGGAAAGGACAGGTGTGAGTTTGTATAGTCTTTTGGGGATTTTTCTTTCCAGGTGACGTGGATTCCTTCAGATTGGAAATTCTCGTGAAAAAACAGTGTGGGCTTATATTTCTCTATGACAAAGATCTGCCATAATGGACATAGGTTTAGTCTGATGACCTTAACTTTGAAGGAATCATGCATATGCTTTCAAGTGTTTGTTCCAAAACTTGCCTGGAAGTCCTCTGACTTTTAATCTACAAAATTACCCAATGCTCTTTGAGAGTGTGTTTATATTCTCATCTCTTCTGAAGGAAATCTTAATATTACCTATGACCAAGAATTCTGCCTTGGATCTGGGCATCCTGGAAAGTCATTGCCCTATCTCAACCATCCATTCATTGGGAATGTTATTAAGAAAGTGAGGTGTAAGAGCTTGAAGAATCTCTTGGCTGTTATGCAGTCCATGCTCTATATCATTCTATGTTCTGAGCACACCACATAACTGAGACAGTCTTCGCATGAGTGGATGATGATTTCTTAGTGGCACAGGGTCAAAGATGTTAAATCTGTAATGTCCCTCCTTGATATTTCTACTGTCTTTGATATTATTAACCATTCAGTACCTGGGGAGTGTGTGGACACCTACTGTGGGATCTCCTATATGGGTCTTGATTAGTTGGCCTCCTATCGCTGAGGACATACTGAGATGGTGGTCACCGGGTTTAGTTCTTCCCATCTGTACCCTCATTTTGGAGTACCACAATGATCTATTCTGGGTTTGAATCTCTATATTATGCACACATTTCCACTTGGTGATTTGATTAAATGTGGAGGTTTGCATTATCACACTTATGTTAATGGCACCCAGCTTCACCTGCTGTTTTTTCTTCAGGAGCATGAGAACTACTTGGACCAGTTGTGGACTGTTGGGAGGACAGCCTTTCTTGAAAGTCAGTTAATGTCCTGAAACTTTAACCCATCTAAGACTAGTTTGATGACTACTCCATATTCATCATGTGCCTTAGGCACATTGTCGTGATCTGTGTCTTTGTATCTTGTAACACATCAACTGTCTTTATCATCCAGCAGCCCATCCAGTGACCATGATGTTGTTCATGATGTGTCTCAGCATGGTAGTATGACCCCTGGCACACAGGATCTTGAGTTGTTTGGAAAGTCTGTTGATGAGTTTGACACTGATGTTGCACCAGATGTATCCTCAGATATGGAGATCCCTTTGTCAATGCATTCAGAGGATGATGACACACTAGATGTTGAACAGGGTGAGGTCGTTGATTAACACACCACATATGGGACAACTGATGCTGGAAGATCCACACAATCTCCAGCCACAGGGCATTGAGATAGATGTAGGCAAGCAGATGTTGGACATGGCCAAGTGTCAGAGGGTGCCCACCTCCTGCTGCAGGCAAATAAATGGGCACAGCTATGGCATCATTCAGATGTCCGTGCACTCGCCTGTGCCACAGATCATGTGGCACACCAGCTACATGTCATGCATGAAGGACAAGAGCACAGACATGGTGAGATTATGGCTACATTGGCTGCTCAGAATGAGAGTCTGCTAGCTGTGGCATGGTCAGTGGAAAACTTGGCTTCTACAGTACTGCAGCAATGTCATACTAGAAACTGGAGTTTGCTTTCCATGACTATGCACAGCAGATTGCAACCAGTGAGAGGCAGGCTACCTGCCCACAGAACCACCATTGGCCATCGGGAATTTCTGTCTGTGGTTCAACCTACACAGATGTCAACTGCTGGCACATCTGCTGAGGTTCCACCAGTCACAAGGCTTTCAACTCACAGTCATGCTCCTTCATCTGCACATGGTGTTGTCCCCTTATCCATCTCCTCTGTAGAGCAACCAAAGCAAAATGTGTCTATACGTGGTTGTGGCAGGGCAGACCATGATGTGAGACATCAACGTGATCGACCAAGACTGCATTGGAGTGTGTCCAACAGTGCAGTACACATAGCTATCTCATATTATTTCAATACCACTGTACTGTGATATGTGTTTCTTAAATAAAAAATGTCTACACGATGTTGTGCATGGCTTCTGTTTTTTCATTGTATGCTATTGTACAGATATGTAAGTGTAGTACTGATGTGTGTTCCTTATAGTTTAACATACAGTGATAAAACAAACTGAGTGTGTATGCATACCTGTGTCAGTTGTGCACTGAGTTGATGTTTATATTTTTAACACATTTGTATATGTTCATGTTGGGATATGATAAGCTCATGTTATGTATGACGCACAGTGTGTACATCTAGTGGGTACTTGCCATTAGATGCAGTGTGTGTTGCTGTTGTGAAGCGACACCCAATGTTCAGTCTGTGCACTTCTATAGATGTGGCTTGTCATGACTCAAATGTCTGGGTCAGATGCTGCTGTGTAGCCTGGGCCTGCATTTGTGGTTGCACCCTACCTTGCATACACCTGTAGCTTCTGTTTTCTATGTCCTCCTGGTCCTCATCTGATAATGTGGTATGTTCTCTTCAGACATTTGTGGTTCTTGTGGTAGTTCACCCACACCTGCAGCTGGAATACCACCATGTGCACAGGTTAGCATGTTGTGTAGCATGGCACACACTGTTATCATCTGTGCTGCCTTCTCAGGTTTCTCTTGCAGTGAACCCTGAGGATGTGCCCAGACATCTGAACCTAGATTTCAGTACGCCAAACACATGCTCTGTGGTGTTTCTGGTTATAGTGTGTGCTCTGTTGTAGGCCACATGTGCAGAGTTGGATGGTTCATGGTATGGGGTCATTACCCATGGCTCAAGAGGATAACCACAGTCACCTGTTGTGGGGAGCAAAACACTTTTGTTCAGACTGGATATTGTTGAGAAGGGGACCCCTAACTTATATCCTAGCTGTGTTCCTGTACTTACCCAGAAGCAATCCCTTTGAAATTTTACCTTGCTGGAATGCAGCACTGAGTTAACTTTCCCTCCAAATGGCAGCATCATGGACACTTCCAGGGTGTGTTGCTATGATGTTTGTTATGCTGCCATCTGCTGCACACACAATCTGGCAGTTCAAGGATGAACAGCCCTTTCTGTTTATGTATCTCTCTGCTTCTGGATGTACTGGTGTCTTGATAGGTATGTGTGTACAATCTGTTGCACTGAGTACAAGGAGGAGGTTTGCAATGTTGTAGAACTGGTGCATTACCTTTCTGCACTCCATGGGTGTGGATGAGAAGTGTATGTAGTCATCCACCTAGCTGCACATTGCTTCCAGGACTTTTTCCAGGATATGACTGGCAGCTGTCTGTGATACTCCCAGAGCATCTCCCATGCGTCTCTGGAATATCCCAGATGAGAGTATAGCCAGACTGAGACACACTTTGGTTTCAAGGGGGATGGGATTTCCTTGCAGGGTCTGCACATACCTGCGTGGGGCACACATGTTACAGACAGCCTGCACTATTTGTCTGACTAGCTGGTATCTATTGATTATTTTCTGGTCTGATGACTGGTTTAGTTGTAGCCTTGCTTTGAGTATAGCTGGCTGCCTTCTAGGATGCTAAGACAAACTGTTATAGCTGAAACACCAACCAGGAAAATAGGCACTGTAGCAAGGTTAAGCACGAAAATAACCCAGGTTAAAAAACATTTATTTGAAGCGCTTTTCATTTGCTGGAATACGCAAACTTCTTCAGAAACCATGTTAATTGTATACAAGCATATAAATACACACAATCAGTCACTATTAAACCAATCACAGCTCATACAAAGATATAATTAATTTGTTGGTTGTTTAACTAGTCTCTTAAAGACACCAGCCCTACCTAACCACTAGTAGCATAATGAAATGCTAAAATGAAATACTAAAATACTGAAATGCAATGCTAGACAAATGGCAGCATAATGTAACCTGTTACACAATATACAATATGTAACATGTAATATAAATTATACCAACATTAATGTCAAAAAATTCCATTAAAAATAAAGAAGTATAAATAAAATATATAAAAAAACAAAATACAAAATGTATGAAATATATAATATAGTGCAAAGTAAGACACATCATTTTTCTACCATAGGGTCAACGCCTAAGACTCTTTAATTTAAGAATGCTACTTACTGAGCATGTTTCATTCTAGGATGCACAGCCATATCCTCATGTATGGCTTGCATCAATACTGCCTATTGCATTGTTATATATTTTTTTCAGTTTTGCTACACATTTTGTTATAATCTGCAGTATTCCTGTGAATTCCTTGGGGTCCATAATGTATGCACTGAGAATTTCAGAAATGGAGTTGGCATGTCTGTTTGTCCCATTTGAGTTGTGTTGTGTGCGTACAATGTGTTTTGGAATCACACTGGCATTTGTGAAATCCCTAATTATCCTTTGCAGAATACTTAAGTAGTCAGTTTGCCTTCAGCGTGCCTTCTGGAATCACATCTGCAGCAGGTGCACTGAAGTCTTCCTATGACATGCTGTGCTGTCCTCAAATAGCTTCAGTAAACAGTACAGAATCTAGCCCTATGTTTATGGCACAGACGTTCATATGGAAATAGACCATAAACCTTGCAAAGCATATCCAGAAAGTCTTTTTACAGGGCACCTCCAAGATTGCATTTTATGTTGCTTAATCTACGAAATTATGATCTGAAAATAATATATACTGATCAGGAAAGTAACTACACATAGCAGATATGTTGATCAAAGATATTTACCAGAAAAACATGAACTGTTAGAAGGGTAATATTGCAGCTACGATTGGTGGAAGAAAAATTAATAGAGTTTCAGAGGTGCACTGATAATGATTTATAAATGCAGATATTGATAGGTATTATAATAAAAGGTTGGCCTAAAAAACTTTAGTAAGAAAATAAATTCAGTCCCATTTTTCATTCAATGAAGAAAAAAATGTATGTCCATGGCTTAATGTTTCAAAGCCAACAAAATAATAGTTTTGAATCAACTGAGAAGACAAATGCTTGAGAGGATATACAAGTCACATCTGAAAATATTATATTACAGTATAAAGAAAGAGCAACAGATGAATGGGTATTCATAAACAAATAGGATATGCACTTTGTCAAATAGCACGGTGAGTCATGACACACACACACAGTACTACCTTGCTTCCAGAGAAATAGTGCAGTATGCATCATAAGCAAATGACTGCTTAATAACATGCAAATACGTGGCATCATGTATGCCAGTGATGACAATCAAACATGCTGGAGTGATTTAGAAATTGTAAAATTAGTGAGATGAGCCATGCAAATCATCTGTTCTGAGTGCCAGGATTTTCCAGTGAGCAGACTGAATGAAGATTATGAGAATTACATTATAACAGGAGAAGCATCACAAAAACATAGTGCAAACTCAGATGAAGGTAGCAACAGAAAACTAATAACCACAAAATCAACACCAACAGTGCTTTCAAAAAACACACAATTTTATTAAGCACTTTTGTCCCAAAATTCACACTAGGATTTCTTCAAAATAATAATTGAAACACAGGATCAAATCTAAAAATACACACTCAGCACAGTCACAGTACTACATAACCAATCATGCAATGTAAAGTCATGTGATGGTAATGTATGTGTCAAAGGATTCTTGGGACTCAGGATTTCTTGGGAAAAATCTGAGAATTTGGAATATGAATATCTAAAATGTCTTAATATTGTTAGTGTTGATATTAATGATATATTTATGTGTATTCCACAAAACTTGGGCATTGACTAGTTCCATGACAGTCTTGTTGTGTTTGAACATCTTACAACAAACAGCATTATTTTGACTGGATTAGTGGAAAAAGCATTAAACAGCAATGTTTTTTAACTTCGAGGTGTGACTATGAGTTCCTACTGTTCCAGTTTTTACCAATTTGTTGTATTATTGGGACTCCAATTGTTTGTTTAATGTGGAAGAAATGAGGAGTGTCAAGCTTTACTTAAGATGTTTGGATGACAGCTTTATTTTACTGAGCGCAGTATAGGCAAACGTAACCTGTTTTAATAAATTTAATTACTGGCTTTCTTGAACTAACTTTTACTTTTTCAGACACTGATTATTTGGCCATCACTTTGACTTTAGATAGACTGAATAGAAGTTATGGATGAAAATTATTTTGCAAACCTAATTTTTCTGTTTGTTTATACTACAAGAGCTGCCACCCTATGCAGCAGAAATGAAACATAGTCAATGGGCATCTAGTAATGGTGTCATAGATAATGTTCGATTAACTGGAATTTGCAAAAGGGGTTGTGATTATTACATGTTTCTTAAGCATGATTATCCAATTAGTCCTTTTTTAGTTGTAAAAGAGGTTAGATACAATAGAAAAACAAAATAGCCCCCCCTATTTTATGTTCTACTGAAGTTTTTATAATTATTTTATTATTATTAATTTTATTTATTTATTTTATATTTGTTGACCGGGATTGTCTGACTGAGCTGAAGAACCCTTTTTCAGCAGAGGCCCTGGGAGAAAAGCTCCAACATATTAAACAATTTTCATTATAAATTAGCATTAAACAGCAATGTTACAGGATTATTACAAGGCATTGAGTAGCAATACAATGTTATACAGTGTCAATAATCAGTATAGCAAAACTATTTCAAGATGTATAAAAAGAAATGTGTCATTAAGATGAATATAGTTTTTGGGGTAAGTGGTTACAAAAATCCAGTTTTATTATAATGTAGTTGCATGAAGGCAAGACAATTACAATAGAATGTTTCTCTGCAGCAATTTGCTTAATAAATTTTAGAAGACCGTAGAAAGAGTAGTCAAGGAAGATTAGAGATAGCTAGTGAGAAGAGTGAGTTAAGGGCAGAAAGGAGATTAAGGTATGAGAAGTAGGGGATGTTAAGGAGGGAGAGTGCAGTGGCAGGACCAGTGACTTTTAAACTGCTCTTTGGTGGCTGTCTTAAATTGTTTAGGATGTGTAAGGATCCTGATTTCTAGTGGGAGCCTATTCCAGGCAATAGACGGGTGATAGCTGTACATGTTGCGGCCAAATTTAGACTTGGGTTTGTAGATTTGTAGTAGGTCTTGGTTAAAGCTTCGGAGAGGTCTGGAGGGAGAATAATGGGAGATGAGAGGGGATAGTGGTGGGAAGTAGGAAGGCTGGTATAGGATAGAATGGATGATCTGGAGCTGAGAGAGAAGAAGCTGGTGGGGTAATTCAAGCCAGTTTAGGTGTTTGAGAGAGAGACAGTGATGGGATTTGTAGGTTTGTTGAGCAGCAAATCTAGCAACCTTGTTGTAGGTAGATTCGAGTTTGGTCAGGAGTGATGAGTTAAGATTTGTGAGAATTTGAGAATTGTACATTACACTGGGTAGAAGGTAGGTAAGAGAGAGAGTAATTTTGGCTTCAGAGGTAAGGAATTTCTTGTTACGGTAAAGGAGCCCTAGTTTTGAAGGAGTCTTTTTGATACAGTTATTAAGATGCAAGTCAAATTTAAGCTGATCATTGATGGTTACAGCTAAGAGCTTAGTGCTGGACTTTATCTGAATGTGAGTGTTATTAAGGGACTGTATGGAGAAGGAGGGTTTAATATTGTTGAACTTTTTATGTAAGAAGAGTAAAAGCTTTGTTTTTTTAGGGTTAAGGCTGAGTTGGTTGTTGGAAAGCCATGTTTCAACCAAGTTAAAAGATGCTCGAGTAGCTGAGAAGAGCTTAGGGTGAGAGTTGGCTGTGGTGATGACTGTAGAATCATCTGCGTATTGCACTAAAGATGACTGAGGACAGGAGGTATAAAGCTGATTAGTCATCATCTTCTTTTGGCTGTTCCAATTAGGAGTCACCACAGCGGATCATCCGTTTCCATTTCTTCCTGACCTCTGCATCTGGCTCTGTCACAACAACCACCTGCATGTCCTCTCTCACCACATCCATAAACCTTATCTTGGGCCATCCTCTTTTCTTGTTACCTGGTAACTTCATCCTTAGCATCTTTTTCCCAATATACTCAGCATCCCTCCTCAGCACATGTCCACACCAATGTAATCTTGCCTCTCTGGCTTTGTCTCCAAACCTTCCAACCTGGGCTGACCCTCTAGTATACTTATTCCTAATCCTGTCCACCCTCGTCACACCCAGTGCAAATCTTAACATCTTTAACTCTGCCACATCCAGCTCTAATTCCTGCCTTTTTGTCAGTGCCACTGTCTCCAACCCATAGAACATAGCTGGTCTCACTACCCTCTTGTAGACCTTCCCCTTCACTCTTACTGGTACTGTTTTGTGACAAATCACTCCTGACACTCTTCTCCACCCACTCCATCCTGCCTGTACTCTCTTCTTCACCTCTCTTCCACACTCACCATTACTCTGAACTATTGATCCCAAGTATTTAAACTCATCCACCTTTGCCACCTCTACACCTTGCATCCTCACCATTTTTCTATCCTTCCTCTCATTCACACACATATATTCTGTCTTAGTCCTGCTGACCTTCATTCCTCTTCTCTCTAGAGCATATCTCCATCTCTCCATGGTCTCCTCCACCTGTTCCCTACTCCCACTACAGATCACAATGTCATCTGCAAACATCATAGTCCATGGGGACTCCTGTCTGATCTCATCTGTTAACCTGTCCAACACCATTGCAAATAAGAAAGGGCTCAGATCTGATCCTTGATGTAATCCACCTCCACCTTAAATGCATCCGTCACTCCCACTGCAGACCTGACCACTGTCACACTACCCTCGTACATATCCTGTACCACTCTTAAATACTTCTCTGACACTCCCGACTTCCTCATACAATACCACAACTCCTCTCTAGGCACCCTGTCATATGCTTTCTCTAAGTCTGCAAAAACACAATGCAACTCCTTCTGACCTTCTCTGTACTTCTCCATCAACACTCTCAGAGCAAACATTGCATCTGTAGTGCTCTTTCCCGGCATGAAACCATACTGCTGATCACTAATCATCATGTCCCTTCTTAACCTAGCTTCCACTACTCTTTCCCATAACTTCATGCTGTGACTGATCAATTTAATCCCTCTGTAGTTACTGCAGCTCTGCACATCACCCTTATTCTTAAAAATCTGTACCAAGACACTTTTTCTCCATTCCTCACTGATTAGTAAAGATATTAAAAAGTAAAGGTCCTAGGACAGACCCTTGAGGTACACCCATTTTTACAGGGAGAGGAGGGGAGACTGCAGAGTGCAATCTCACTGACTGAGATCTATCAGTGAGGTAGCTGGAGAACCATGCAACAGTATCAGGGGAGAAGTTGAGGTTATGCAGTTTGTGCAGCAGAAGAGAGTGTGAGACAATGTCGAAAGCTTTTGAGAGGTCCAAGAATAGGCAAGAAATAAGTTTATGGCCATCCATGGCTATTGAGACAGTGTTGAGGAAGGATAATAGAGCTGTAGTGGTGCTATGTTTGGGTCTGAAACTGTGTTGAATGGGTGTAAGCAGATTTTCCTGTATTAGATACTGCATAACTTGTTTATGAATGCATTTTTCTAGTACTTTAGGGAGGGGGAGAGGATAACGGTAGGTCTAAAGTTGGAGATATCAGAGGAGTTACCTCCTTTGTTTATAGGTAGAGTGTAGCATTGTTTCCAGATGGAAGGGACTTTAGATTCAGAGATAGAGCGACTGATTAGGATAGATACAGGAAGATTAAGAGAGTCAGCTGCTAGTAGAAGAAAAGTGGAAGGAATATCGTTATCTGACGCTAAGCATAGTTTTAATTTAGAGAGTAGAGTTTTGATGTAGCTAGTAGATGCAGGTTTGAGGGAGAAGGTATTTGAGGAGATAGGATTAGGTTCAGGAAAGTTGAAGATGTTAGTAGTAGATGAGTTTGGGTTAGGGTTCAGTAGCTTAGATATCGAATCGATAAAATAGATATTGAAGATAGTGGCAGTTTCTTCAGATGTCTTGTCTGGGCATGGACTGGGGAAGCTAAGATTACCGGGATGTAATATTTGGTTAATAGAGTTCCAGAATTTTTTAGGATTAGATTTTAGGGCTGTGGGAGGTTTGTTATAGAAGTTCTTTTTATCTTTGTGTTTTTTTGTCAGATTTCTGAGTTATTTATATTTTTGCAAGTCTGCAGGGAGCTTAGTTTGTGACCATTTTTCCATAATTTGTATCTAGTTATCATAAGGGTACGAGTGGCTTTTGAAAGCCATGGAGATATGGTAGACTTAATTTGGACTTTGCGAGGGGGACCAAGTGAGTCTAAGATGCAAAGGAAGGTGGAGTTAAAAGCTAGGACTGCTTCTTCTAGTGGGAATTGGGCCAGGAATTTCCAGTCTACTTTAGAGAGGAAGGCATTAAAGGTTTCCTGGATGGAAGTTAGAGAGCTTGCGACAAGTGATAAATCTAGGAGGTTTTGAGAAGTGGGGCGTGAACCTAAGCACTTTTATAGGGGAGTGATCACTCAGGGTGTTTGGTAGGGTTTCAGGGTTATGACATTTGGAAGGAATAGATACAAGTACCCAGCCAATAAGAGTACTAGATGTATGAGACTTGTTTGTATGAGTAGGTTGGGAGATTATCTGAGTTAAGGCATATAAATTAATATAAGGATTAGAGTCTGGATTACTGAGAGTTAACCAGTTAATGTTGACATCCCCAAGGAGGATAGTTTCATTGGGGATGTGTTAAGAAAAGTATAAAAAAATATTTTCAAGCAGAGGAATGCTGTCTCCTGTAGGAATATAGATGGTTGCTACTGTGATAGTGGTGTAGTTATTGATTTTAAGGTTAGTTGTAAGTAGTTCAGCAGGAGAAAAGGATGGGATAGGTTGCATAATACTTGTAACGGTGAGGTGTTTGGAGTAGAGGATGGCTACACCACCCCCTTTTTGTTTTGGTGATCTATGCGGAGTATATTATAACCAGGGGGGAGAATGTCTTATCTGAGGTTTGGGGTTTTAGCCAAGTCTCTGTTAGGGTGATGACATCAGGAATGTGGAAAGCTATCCAGGCATGGATTTCACTAACTTTGTTTAGAATACTACGGGTATTCATAGAGTAAAAGGAAATATGTTTGTTTGGAGAGGATGTGTTTATTAAGTAGGGAGAAGTAGAGTTATGTATGGTAGGGTGATGGATGGGCCCAGGATTTGGATGTATGTCTCCTGATAGAAGCAGGGATACGTGAAGTTGGTAAAGTTTGAAATTAAATGGGTTGTAAGTCAAGTACTTAGTCTTGGTTTTAGATGCTAGAGAGTGAGGGGGAGGAAGTTTGATTTTAGGCAGAGGGAAAAAATAGAGGAGGAGATTGTAATAGAGTACTGCAAAGGTGAGAAGCAGTTAGTATGGGGATTAGTGGGATCTCTATGGACAGGTGGTAATGGAGTAGTACAAGATGTAAGAATGAGAAGGAGAAGTAATGGAGGCAAGAGGAAAATAGAGAGGGTTGCAATAGCCATGGCCTAAGGTGGGGAAGTAGGATTGGGATGGAGTGAGGACTGGATAAGGGACTAGGAAAAGTAAGTTGTTGTACCTGAGAGAGTTGAAGTAAAATTTAAGTGAAACAACCTGTAGGGGGAGTAGGAGATATGTAGGAAGAAGGAGGATTTGCAGCAAACTAAACTATGAAGTGATAACTAAAGGGGGGTAAGGTGTTTAGAATGTTTTAGCAGATGGGAAGGGTGGAGTTAGGGGTGGAATAGATTAGTTGGTTAGGTATAAAGGAAATGATATAGGGGTGGGTGGGAAGGGATCGAAGTGAGTGGGATGGGCCAGGAAACGGCAGTCACCACAGGAAACAATCAGCAGGCCAGGAGGGAAATCATAAGGAGCACACACAGTGGGAGTCAGCAGGTAAGTAGAAGCACACAGTGAGAGTCAGCAGGTAAGTAGAAGAGGTGGGGAGGTGTAGACAGAGAAGGAAGAGATGTTATAGCGAGGTAAACACAGGTATTTGTAGTAAGATAAAAAGAGTTAAAAGGAAACCACAAACAGAAAAACAAAAAAACAAAAAGAGTATAGCTAACTAAGAGAGAGGTGACACTTGGGTAGTGGCTAACTTATAGATGGCAAAGAGAGACAGAGGCAAGGTTTCTAAATAGGTGAGTATGGGGGGGGGTTCTCAGTGGTATGCAGGTATCCTGTACAGTAGACAAAGACAGGTTAATTTGTGGTATGAGGTTAGAACATACTTTTAGTATAAACTGGCTATACAACAGAGCACAGGCGTAATTCCAGGAGTTAGAGCAGTATCAGTAAAGGTAGACGCAGTCTTGAGGGAAGACACTTTGCTTTTAAAACTTTTGGTGTAAACTGGCTATACCCACAGTGGTGCAGTGGTAGCATTGTTGCCTCACAGCAAGAAGTTCTCCTGTTCGATTCTTGGCTGGAGTGCCTTCTGTTTGAAGTCTGCATGTCCTCCCCATTGTCGAGTAACGTTCAAAAGACATGCGTGAGTGGGCATGCCTTTGTTGAAGGTTGGGTGTCGGGCTGGTAACTCGACACCATAAAAAAAAAATCTACTGCCAATCATTAGTGGACCGGAGTTCTTCTGTGGTGACCCCTAACCGGGAAAAGCCAAAAAGACAAACAAACAACTGTAAACTGGCTATACAGTAGAGCACAGGCGTAATTCCAGGAGTTGGAGCAGTATCAGTAAAGGTAAACACAGTCTTGAGGGAAGACAGTTTGCTTTTAAAATGTTTAGTTAAAATTAAAAGATAATATTAAAATATAAAATATATATATATATATATATATATATATATATATATATATATATATATATATAAAATATAATATAAAATATAATATAAAAATATTAAAAGATAAAATTAAATATAAGAAATCCTGTTGTTGCAAGTTTGACAATGATTTTATCCCGTCCCCACCCCCAGCCAAGGAAACCACTGTGAAAAATTTCTCAAAAGCAAACTTCACACTTCTCAAAACCGAGGTGGCATCCTTCAAAGCCCCAGGGCCAGTGGAAAATACTGCCCGAACCGCAGAATCCTTTTCAAACGCATTCTATGAGCACCTACAGGAATGCATGGATCATACTATCCCAAATAAAACCAAGACTCACTCCTCCAAAAGCAGGAGACCTGTCTGGTGGACCCCGGCCATAAATAAGCTATACAACAGAAGGAGGAAGCTACTACATGATAGAGCAAAATCCCAAAAAGGGAAGGCATCTCTGATCAGTACTAGCAAGAAGCTACGATCCCTCATAAAATCATCAAAGGCCAGCTTCGAAAGAAAAATTGCCCAGGACGCTAAGGGTAATCACAAGGCCTTCTTTAGTTATGTCAGGAATTTGGGTGGCAACTCCCAGATATGCTCTGAGTTAGTACAAAATAGCAAAAAATACACTGAACCCACAGACATTGCCAACATCTTGGCAGACATGTTCAGTGCAAACTTCTCCCCCCTTCCCCCCCAAAAGAGCAAATGTCTATCCCAACAGAATGTAGCCTCCCAGACATCACAGATGCACAGGTGAAGGCTGCCCTCTCCAAAGCAAAAAACACAGCATCAATGGGACCGGACAGTGTCCCGGGCTGCATCTTACATTAGCTCCAGGAACAACTGAACCCTCACATAAAGTCACTGTTCAAACTCAGCCTTACTACAGGATATGTACCCAAAGAATGGCGTACAGCAACAGTGGTCCCGCTCCACAAAAATGGTGCCACAACAGACCCCAGGAACTATCACCCTATAAGCCTGACTAGTCTGGTCTCCAAAGCTATGGAGCGTATCATCATGGAACTCATAAACAAAGACATTGGGAACCTCCAGACACTGGACCCTACCCAATTCGGCTTTGTTAAGGGCAGATCTTGCCTCTAGTTGACTTCTTTGAAACAGTTACCAAGGCCATAGATGAGGGGAAGGTAGTCCACACAGCCTACCTGGACCTCGCAAAAGCCTTCGACACAATACCCCACTCGGGCATCATAAATAAGCTTACCAGCTTAAATATCAACCCCTATGTCACAAGATGGGTAGCAAACTGGCTCAGGGATAGAACCCACATGGTCAGAATTGTAGATGCCATGTCCGACTCTAAACCAGTTACAAGTGGCATCCCACAAGGCTCAGTCCTGGGACCTCTCTTGTTCGGTATATACTTCTCTGAGGTACAGGCTAACACGGGAGAACTATGGCTGACCAAGTTCGCAGATGACTGCAAACTGGGAGCCATAATCGACTCTCCGGCTGACATAAGCATCCTCCAAAAGGGCCTCACAGAGACGGATACCTGGTGCTAGAGCCACGGCCTCAGGCTAAATGCAAAAAAGTGCATAGTCATCCCCTATGGGAAAAACAAAGTGCCCATAAATTACCACATAGGAGGTAATCCATTAAGTACGGAAGAAGTAATTAGGGATTTGGGGACCCAAGTAGATAGAAATCTCTCCTTTGACAATCACGTTGCTAAAGTGGTTAGAAAGACCTTCTATAGGGTAGAAGGATGGCATAATGGTTAAGATGTTTACCTTGCAGACACAAGGTGCAGGGGTTTGATTCTCACATGGGGTAATTGGCTAAGCTTAAAATGGCCCGCAAGGGCAGTTAGCCTAGTACTAATCTATTAACCTATAGCCTACCTTATCACGAAAGGGTTCACATCTAGATCGAGAGAGGTCATTGTGCCCCTCTACTCATCAGTCATCAGGCCCATAATTGAATACAATGCCCCATTTGGGATGTACCTTACCCGACACCTGCAGCAACTGGAGAGACCCCAAAAGTACCTCACCAAGAGGATCACGGGCCTCAAACAGATGCCTTATGCAGTTCGACTAAAGAAACTCCAGCTCTACTCAGTTGCTTACCACCTACTCAGAGGCGATCTATGCCTGACATACAAAGCCATGTCTAACCCAGAATTAATGGACATACTCCACCTCAGGAAATCCAAATCCCTTAGAGCTACACGATCCAGGGACTTAAACCTCAGCACAGCAATAAACAGGACATGCTGGAGGGACAGATTCATATCTACCTCACTCTGGAACAGAATCCCAATTCATGTTAGGCAGAGCCCCTCACTGTCCCTCTTCAAGAGCAATCTTGATGAGTGGATGGGAGATCGTAAGTTTACCCCTGGGATCTCTTCTGTGTTCCTGCTAGACAAAGGCGCAGTAAACCAACCTTAAAGGGCTATCCTCTGTGACCTACTATACAGAGGCACAGTTAACTAATCTAAAAGGGAGGCAAAAGCCAAACACACTCTGGCTATGCTTATAAATGCCCTAGGGCAGATAGCCTAGTATCTACCTATGATCCTATGAACCTATGGGGCTGGATTCCATAAGAAATTTGCAGACAGTGCAGAACGCCGAGGGAAGACTTCAGCACGTGAATGGCTGATGTGATTCCATAAAGTACACTAAAGCAAGCATTAGAAATCATCTATTTAACATAGGATAATTACAGAATCTGCTCACACCCATTGGATGCCAAACACAGCAAATGTGCCCAAAGCAACTTAAATGCAACAAAGTATTTTGTCAATAACATTATAAAAGTATACAGTAGAGGCTATATCTATTACCATGAAAGAAAGCTCTTCATTATGGAATCAGGTGGAATCCACAACCTTAACAAAAAAAAATGCAACTACCATTACCTGTATTACAACAGGCTGGGGTACTGATAGCCATAGATGAAGATGTGGTAGTACGTCCTAGAAGGTAGCCAACTAGACACTGAGCCAGGCTCTCTGATCAAGAAATAACTGACAGAACACATTAAACAAGGAAATGGTGCAGGCTATGTGTAACATGTGTGCCCTGCACATGTATGCATGCACCTTGAAAAGTAACCACATACCTGTCAAAATTAAAGTATAAGTGAGTGCAGATAATCAGCATCTGGGACATTTTAATGCATATGAAAGATGCAGTAGGTGTATTCCAGACGGCTGACAGTCACATATATACCATTATGAACTTTTTTCAAGTTACTTGATTTGCTCTCCTTACCAATGCAAGTTATGCAAAATAATCCTTTGTCATGTATGTTACTATTATTTATTAAAGAACATAATGGATGTGAAGACAATGTCTAAATGTGTAATTCATGTAACAACATCATTATACATAGCAATCTATTACATTATCTGTATAGGTTATTTGTGGGATTTGAACCCATTGCAGGGGAGACCATAACAAGTAAAGGACAACAACACAACCCTTGTGCTATACACTCATTACATTACATATCAACACCGTAAACAGTGAACAGTTAAAGTCAGCCTCACATTGTCTGTAACAGATTATTACTAAGTATCAAAGAGCTGCGGTGGTGGTGGTGCTGCGGTAGCGTTGTCGCCTCATAGCAGGACGTTGTCCCATTCGATCCTCAGCTAGAGCGTCTTCTGTGTGGAGGCATACGTGAATGGGGCGTGCCTTCGTTGAAGGTTGTGCATCAGGGCTGGTAACCCGGTACGTAAAAATCCACTACCAATCATTAGCGGACCGGAGTTCCGCTGTGGCGATCCCTAACCGGGAAAAGCCGAAAGACACAAAAATCAGAGTATCTGTAAACTATTCAGTAAACATACAATTTACAGAAACCCTCAGAATTTGTCATTCTCCCCATAAGCATAATACAGAGAGTATAGGTTAATCACAATGAGCAATGAATATCTTTTCATACTGACTGTGTCTATAGTGCATGCATTACTAAGCATCAGAGAGTATCCATAAACTATTCAGTAAATGTACAATATACAACTTATGGAAATCCTCAGAAGTTGTCTTTCTCCCTAAGCATACATGACACACTCAAGGTACTACAAACATAATTTTATGCCATCGCCATCCACTTTTCACAGGGTCTGTATGCTTTTAGCTATACACCCATCTGCATGCATACTTTTCAGTCCTACAACCACCCATTATATCACAGCCAGGTTGTATTGCAGACAGTTTTGACCACAAAACGGCTTTCAGCTTGTATAATTTGAATTATAAACATTAACTATATCATAGATATGTAATGATATAAGTGTATTCTCCCACAGCAATGCTATCAGGTGACAGCTTACCTTTGAAGCTAGCTGTAATTCAGCTATACCTTACACTGAATGTAGCTATGAGTGCTGCTAGCTGTAATTCAGCTATACCTTACATTGAATGTAGCTATGTGTGCTTTTAAGTACCATTTGCTCTATACATAATTAATGAGCTTCATTAACATTCAAAGTTTTGGAATCCCATTTGTACACGTCTGTATAACTTCAAGAAATTCAGCATATTAATCAATAGCAATAGTTCAGCATAACAGAAGGCAGTCCATGCAATTACCCAATATATATCAGTAAATGGGATTATCTGAGGCAAGTGCCCAATGCCCTCCAATAGTCTGATATCATCTTATATGCACCGATTTTAAAATGTGATGTAGATGCATTTACAGGTCATACTGTTGCTACCTGTGAACTGAGTAGGTCCTCACTTAGAATTCATCAAAAGGCATTTTTGGAAGACTTTTACCTTCAACAGTGAAGATGTCAACTGAGAGAAGGTTTTTGGCATGTCCAAGTGCTGAAATGAACTGAGGAGGAGACCACCCAGATGTCCTCTGTCTATGCAAGACATCAACAGAGGATGTGAACACATCCCAGGAACTTTGGTATGACAGAGATTTGGAACCAGATTGCGATGGACCACCACAGTTGGACTGGGATTTAAATATGTAGAATGGCCATCTTTCATTGGTGCCTATAGTTCATAGGCCTTGGATGACTACACATTTCTTTGGTATCTGTAACTGTTGGAGAAGCATTGCATAGTATACTTCTATTTCTGTGACTGCTGAGTAATACAGACATACATTATTAGTCTCCACGTTATAAAACACTGAGCTATAGTACTGCTGTATGATGGATTCTGTTGTTATGCCATAGAAATAATGCTGGATGCTGGAAGGCATTGTGCTGTCTCTTAGCTTAACCTGTTACACTTAAGACCACTGTAAATGTCTCATAGATACATTTGGTTTCATTTTGATATTTAGTATTTAAGAAAAGATATGTGAGGTTATATCTTGTTCAGTTATGCAGTATAGCTTTTTACACATCTAGTAATTATGTAGTGCATTACCAACTGTTCTCTTAGGTCTCAGATAACTACACATCTCTCCATTAGCCATTAGATTCTAGAAACATTCCTTAATAATTCTTTATGATGGGATTGATTTTTCTGTCTCCTCACTTAACTAAGCAATAGTCCAATATGAATGAATCAAGGATAAACGTGGGTTCAGATCATTGATGTTATTTTGATATTTCAGTAATGACTAACTAGAACAGATATGACAGATGCTTGTTCAGTTATACAGTATAGCTTTATTAAACATCAGATATGAGGGAGGTGCATCAACACCTATAACGCTTACTTCTTGGATGACTATAAATATCTCCTTTATCCACAAAGATTCTGGAAACATACCAACTCTGTCACTATGGCTGTATGTGTATCTCATTGTCAATACATCTATATTTTAGCTGTGCATGTTTAATGGTACAATATAATCCATTCTATTTTAACAATGACTGCCCTCCTAACTAAATGAAATGGAGGTGAACATTCTAACAGTAATGAACATGTCTTTCTGTCTATATGGGTCAGCCAAGTGCATACACAGTTTCTATTGCAATGCCTGAGACTCTGAACTCTGTATTGTTACAGCTTTTTGTTAGTGCTCTGAGCACTATGCTGACATTGTCAGGATTGCATAGTGTTGTACTTCAATTACACAACATGTTTAAATTTGACCTTTTATTTTACTGGTCTTGATATTGCTGATATAAATTCCATATTTTTGAATCTCCCCTGCATAGTCATACAATTCAATTATTTAATCTACATAAATCCATGCAAGTGTCATGAAGATGGATTAGCTAGCCTGGTAGGCGTCAGTGTTAGAAAGCAAACTTAGATGAGAGTTGTAGGTTCAAATCTGTGTCCTTCCGGTTTGAAATACATTATTTCTCATGTGTGAAGTGTTCATAAGGTCACAGCAATAATGAAATGTGAACTTGTATGTCAAGGCTGTAGAGCATGTCATGCTCAGTTTTCTTCACTGTTAATTTTTACATAACGAACAATATATATTCGAATGACAGATTCCTTCCTTGCCAGTAATACTTCTTTTTGGGTCTACTTCACGTTGTCGTAAGCTGACAATATTGAGTCTGATATTGTCGGCACGACAATATCGAAAGTGAAGAACATCATGCAAGTAAACGGAAATCTCCGTAAGGGGAGATTTACGTTACCTCAATGTAGTGCGGTCTCGGAGTTGGTATATTTAAGTAGGGGGGTGTGGGGGTGCAGGGGCTTGCCCCTGCTCATTCGTTTTTAATTTTTTTTTTTACGTTATTCGGTTTTACATAATCGATCAATAAAGTTTGACCTTTATTGATTCGATTACGTAAACTTTCGATAACGTGATATAGACACCTTCTTTTTTTTTCCTTTTTTGCAGGTGATGAAGACAAAGCCAGGAACTGAACAGATGCACAGGCTGGAGAAGCAGTGGAGGGAGAAAGAGGTATGTGTTTTAACTGTAAGCATTAATTTTCCCAGAAGCAATCTTAACGTTGTTAAAAAGTCACTTTTGCTTGCAGAATCAGGCATATTAGTATTAATGCAGGACTACTTATAATGAATCTGCAAAGTAACTGCAATAATCATTGATTACATGTTAATAACATTACTGATTTAATGTAAAATTTCACATTTGAGTTATAAGCAAGGTATGTTTAAGAAAATGACTTTATTTTTAAATCACTACCTAAATGACAGACGTATATGTGAAACTGTCATAGTGTTTTTACCTGCTGTTTAATATACAAGCTATTGTTTGTTACCTCTTTTTGAAAAACATCTGATGACAAACGTATTTGTCTAACAATGGTGCTCAATGACTGTTATGTTGTGCATAGCCTGTCTATTCTGTTGCTGAATGGGTCTCTGCTGTTTTAATGTTTGTAATGAGATTGGCAAATGATTTCTGGTATGTACTTTAGTGCAAATAGTAATGCATCTGTATAGTAAATAATATGATGGATTGTTTTACACAAAATTGCCATCCTTTTTTTACAATGGTTGTGCATAAAACCAGTCCTGTTATGCTTTTCTATCTGCTTGTTAAATGTTTACTGATCAGCATTAGTGTTTGAATCAATCAGGCACATAGACAAGCATAACTACAAATGCCGGTAGTGACAGTGATACAGTACTTGATGAGCACTGTGTGTCAGAAACTAAATTGGTAGATATCACATGCTGTCATTGGGTTTATGATTGTCAAAGTTTTCTGCAGTGTTGTACTGCATTCCAGTTTTCTGATGTGATGTTGGACATTTATCATGTTGCATTGCTCATCTCATTTGCATATAGCTACTAAGTTTACCACTGCCTGTTCTTCTTACTATATATTAAGAAACACCTGTTATTCTTGGGATGTCCAAATGGCACCTTAGTTACACATAAACCTCAGTTACACCTGAGCTTAAGTCTGCTATTGACACCTCAACATAAGGAGTTTTGTATTATATGCCCTGTTCAATGTGTTATGCTATCAGTGTTACTATTATCCTACAGTGTGGCAATTGGTTTTGAATGTAGACACATCATTGTATGCCACACTATCATGCCATGCTTTGTTTCAGCTCTTATCCATGTTTGTTTTTATACGCATAATAATGCCTGATTTATACTTGAACAAGTAATAGTATCATTTTCTTGGATAAATTATGTATTGAATGACATGCAATGCACTGGAGTAAGTAATAACACTCTGTGATGGGCATAATGGCCCATACATGGCCTTCTATTCACATCATCAATACATATTGATAATAGGACATTGAAATTCTTGTATGACCCTGACCATTCACCTGCTACTCTCAGTTATTTATATTACACAAAGTATAAGATACTCCATGGCCATATTGTCTGATAAATATGTTTAAATGATATCTATGTTATATTGTGATATAGCTTCAGCAAACATGTCACAGTGACATATTTTTTAATCATGTTATTGGCATAACATATGTCTTTCACATTATTCAGGTGCCCATCACATAGTGATGGATATATATTGCACATGATTGTATGACAGACAACATTTTTCACATTGTTATGTATTAAAATGCCTTTCACCACATATAGTGTTACAGTTGCATAAGAACATACAGTACTGTGATGTGATAAAATGAACCATTTCCAACCACAGATTATGTCAGTTTGTTTATGTTATGTGGTCATAAATTTAGGTGAACATGGATTCTGTATTTTTTGGGGTGAGGGTTACTGTTAACAAAGCATGGGAGCCATGGCAGTTCTCCTATTGGATGATGGAGAAGGTGATGTACCAGACCCCTGCCAGTCAAATCAAACTCAGAGAACCAGGACAATGATAGACTAGATGAGTACAATGATGACAGACCAGGCCTTTATGTGCCATCATTCCTGCTGCTTGCAGTAAGAGATATTAACCACCATGACATAGGTATGATTTATGGGACCAGATCCAGGAGCTGCTGACAGATGTCTTCCAGATGCAAATGAGGGACCTGATGGGGAATTTATTTTTTCAGGATATGGTGTTGGCCATGCATGTCTCCTTCTGGGAGATTGCATATGAGATCATTTGTGATGTTCAACCCCATAACGGTGGGCTGTCAGGACCATAAGTATTGCCTGTGTGATCCAATTATATAATGTTGCCACCATGGCATTGGCATTGTCACAAAATGTAATGTATAGGCACAACTGTGCGGACATAGCATATTACTGTTATGCATGGCTGCTATACGTCCAACTGTACATTGCAGATATCATGTCACAGGTGGCATTAGGTTGCACCTGAAATATAATACACATTAACACAGTACACACGCTTTAAGCAATTACATTTACATGATGTGCTGTACTTAATGCATACATTGCTCTATAAGGGCAGGGGCACTACTCCTTACTATTGTGTGTTTGTGTGTACTATATGCATGCAGTGCAGCATAATATTACATCCAATACATCCAATACATCCAATACACCGTGGCTCTGTATATGACAGTGACTGTTGCAGTTAACATGATCCAAGTGAGACACTCTAGTTTTGCTTGTATTATTCCGCTGTATATATCGGTGGGATGACAGCAACTCAACAAATGTATTATTCATATATTTTGTACATAACACGGTTATATGCATCCATTTCTTTTATTTAGACATTATCAATGTGTATGCATTGCACCTGTTTCTCTCTTCCTTGTTGCTGTCTTATTTCTGTTCAACAACATAATCAGTCCATGCTCCTGTGATTCGTGCAATACTGTCGGCTCATGCTGTCACACTGGTACAATAGCTTTGTGTGTGGCATATAGTGGCACAAATATGCTATGTTGTATCATATTAGTGTGAATGCTCATTATGGGCAGTTATCCTTCACATAATCCATAGACAGTCATTTTTCCATTACTGTATATACAGTAGAAATAAGGCTTTATTTAGCATTATTCCTGAATGCCTTGTTTTACATTTTATGTTATATTACAACATGCATAAATGTCCATATCTAGGCATTTGGCATAGATATACAATGATTTACATACATGTACATGTCTCTTAATGTAGCATGATTGAGGCATAAATGTCACTGTACATTGAAACTGTGTAAATTCAGTTCTTCCATTTTCATGTGCAGGACTGTCCTTTACTCAGTCATGCAGATGGAGAGTGCTAAATATATATATATATATATATATATATATATATATATATATATATATATATATATTAGTAATTGTGTTTGTTGAGCCTGTTCTATTATATTGGGGGTGACAATACATATATATATATATATATATATATATATATATATATATATATATATATATTTATATAATATTTATGTATGGGATAAAGAATATTATATTGTGTATGTATGCACTTTGCTGTTTAATTGTTACACATTACTGCATTTGTGTAATTTGTACACAGACATGTTTAGAACCATCAGCTATGCTGTCTACCCATGTTGACATACATTAGCCATTTGCTTTGATGTGGATTGGGTGGACTTCCACACCACTCAATGTAGTGAACATATGTACATGCAATGTGTCCCATTATATGCAGTTATCCAGCTTTATTGTGTGCCTAATTTTTTGCTTGCATTTCCTTACTGATGTGGACCTTTGTTGTCCACATCCCTTTTACCTTTGTCATATATGTTGCACATATACATGGCATACTTTTAACTTCCTCTGCATTATTGTTATTGCCATGTAGTTTCACTGTTACATTAATAGTGTGCAACAATTTTGTCATTATATACATGCAAGACTTTCACAGGCAAGGTAATTTTCTTCCTCTTGTACTTGTATTTTGACTACTAAACAGGAATTTTTATTTTTTTTTCTTAGGCACAAGCTGGCATTCCTTAACTAGCATTATTTATACCTTAATTACCAGTTATTATTCCATGTCACTGTTATGCGTATTTGTACTGACTTTGATTTCTGATAGGATTATGTACATCCAATGCAGTCACACATATACAACAACACTTCTGTGTGTTGCTTCTGACATGGCATATGTCTTTCACATATGCATTCCATTTCACATATATTCAGGTTGTGTACACATAGTTGTATTTTACATGTCATGTACTTGGTTTGTTACAATACCACTATTTGGCATTGTGCTTGTTTATTTATCTTTCACATGCAGGGCTGGGGGTTATAGTCTATTCTCTGCTTGTCTTCTCCTGCATTTCCATGTGCAGGTTTGCTCATCCATGTGTAGCTTGGCTTACATTGTATCTCCTGCCGGACTTAATTGGATTCAATATTCATTGGTACTGCAATCACCATTTATTTCACTACAACCCACACTTACTGTCAGTTATACAACATCAGGTATGTCTGTCACATAGTTTACAACATCTCAGCACTACATGATGCATAGGTACATGTGTATTTCTGTATTGCACCATGGCCTGTATGCGTCCTTACCCTGTTTGTCCATTTTCCTTCACCCAGTGTGCAGTCTGTGTAATTTACCTCCCCTTTATGTTTTCTTCAACTTGCGACTGTCATGTCTAGTGATATTTGTTACATATTTATCACTGCTGTTTTTCCCTCTTTCTCTTCTTTCCCTGTATTTTCCATTCCTTCTACCCTCAAAAAATAAATAAATAAATAAAAATAAAAAAATAAAAATGGAAATAAGAAAACAAACAAAAAAAATGTTCTTCTGGCTGTCCCTCAAATTTTCCTATTTTCACATACGTTTTGTGTGTCCCTCTTCTTCACCCTTACCCCATCTGCTTTTCTAGCTTCCTATTTCCCTGGGTGTATGGTTACTTGTGCTTTAACATGGGTCTTGCACTCATTGTGAGCTATGCTTAGCCATGACAAAATGGCCACGATTGCTCTTTCCCTTAATTTTTCTTTTTGTGGCATTTGTAAGGATTCCATGTATTATAATGACCATATTTAGATATACATCCGTACAAGCATTATGAAGGAATCTGTAACTGTTTGCAAATATTTTTCACTTAATGTGAATGTTGTTTCATGAAATCCTTGATTGTTTGTAAATATTTTTCACTCAATGGACAAATTGCTGTAGATTTGTCTTCCTTTACTGATTTTATGTTATTTGCATTGAGCTTGTATAATTTCCATTGATGGACATTAATAATGCACAGCCTAGTTTATGAACCACTTGTCTGGACATAAACAGATTTAAGATGACTGCTTGAGAATGCACCATCCTTGCTGGGTATATCTATTTTGTGCTAAGTTATTCTATGTACACTGGGGCATATTAGTACATTACTTGTTTATCTGCAACTTTTGCTCGGAACTTGGCAAAATGCATGAGATTCTACAAACTTTGTGGAATTTGGACCAAGGTGTTAATACATAACACTAACTGGATGAAATTTAAAAAAAAAACATCTTTGACAAAAACTGAACAATTGCTTCATATCTGAGAGCTTATTAAAAAGTATTATCAGGAACCTGTTTGTGTAAACAGAAATATCAAGAATGTCCTAGATGAGGATGGAATCTATTAATACACATTTAACTCAAATTATGTACAAATGTGCAAACTGTAAGTTATGCCTGTTTATTTACGAGGTACCTTATACTGTAACTGCTTACTACCCCCTGTCTATACTGTATCCTAAACATTTTAACTGTAAAGCAAAGGGGGTAGCATATATTATTACTATTTGTATGTCCTGTAATGCAATGTTTTGAAGAATTTATGAGCATTTATACAGTATAATAAGATATAATAAAAATATCTTAAAAAGGCATATATTAATATGTAGCAATTTATGTAAAATAATCTGTGTTTTTTTATGTTGGATAAAGTATTTGATAAACTAGAGCAAGTTTGTTGGGCAAACAGTTTATCTTACTGGAAAATGCTCTAGCAGATCAAGTTAAACTCCACTTGTCCCCTGGAATAAATGATAGCATTTCCTTACAAACAATATTTTTAAAAGTGTTAAAGCATTGTTTTACTGTTTCGCTTATTTATGATTTTAAGGTGTGTGTAGATGTTTTGTATGCATTACTATTACATGACTTTACATCATATGATTGGTCATGCAGTATAATGTGACTGCATCAAGACTGTACTTATGGATTTGATTGTCTGTTTGAAGGAGTAGCATAAGCATTAGCAGGCCAGCATGTATTAGTGGCCACCTTCGGAGTCAGTGTCTGCGATATAGCTTGTCATCACCTTCCATGTTGCAAGGGGTCACCAAAAGACTAACATACCATCATCTCCATGGCTGGGACATTGTCAGCTGCTACTGTGTGGGCAGAGATACCATATGGGAATTTTTAGACATGTGCCAACTTCACATGGAGTAAAGGGAGATTCATTGAATGCCAATCTCAGAGGACATAAAGGTTTGTATAGCAGTTTCACAGGTATCTCTGCCTTGCAATTCTACACTAGCTCCTTGATGTGATTTGGGAAATGTGGTGGAGCATATCTGGTTTCTGTAGACAGCAGAGGAGAAAAACACTATTATTCAGGCATTCTACAACATACCCCATTTTCCTGAGGTTCCGGGGGCCATGAAATCACCCTCATTGCTATTAAAGCACCACATGTTCCACATGGTATCTAATATAGCAACCAGAAGGGCTTCTACTCCATCAGTTGCTAGGTGGGGTACAGTAAATACCTGTATATGTGTCTGTACATCATCCACGTAGATCCCATGATTCCCATATCTAGGACACATCCAACTTATACCAGTCTTTCATGTGGGGTGTCTTTCACAGGTCATCTGGCTGGCAGCTGCACACATTGCCACCATACCTCTCAACTGTACAGATTTTCACAGAATGTCCAGATTTTTTCCTCATATTTTTGGTCTGTTCCTCATAAAAATTGTTTTTCTTGACAAATTACTGCGAAGATCTAAGGATTAAAGTCACTAAATAATGACATGCATTTGAGTTTCGGACTTCATATCCTTCAGAAAATGCATGCAAACATAACTCTTGTTATTCTATCAACTTTCTAAGTTTATAAGAGCAATATTTAAAATGTGTCTCTATTTTAGGGCCTTTGTCCCCTCATTATGTCAGGCTTTGTCCAGATTACTTGTGCTAAGTGGTTGAGAGCTATGCCACCCCCTAATTCCTCGCTATGCTGGTTCCATGAATGTAGATAGCAGGTTGAAAAAGAAGAACACAAACCATAAATTATATTTTAGTGAGTAGTTTGCTTATTTTTTAGGTTGCTTTTTACATTATTTACGGTTGTAAGAAAATATCACATATAAATGTTTTTTCCAAAAGTCTAGCTGAATCTGTGATCATGAATAATGTGTTGTTATTTCAGAGGAAAGGAATATGATGAGGTCTTGCTAGCTGGTACAATCTGACCCAGAAAGGTCACCAAAGACAATTTGTAGAAAAGAGGATACCTAAGACATGGACAGATGGACATCCATTGAATGTATTTCTGAACATTGATATATTTACATTTTCAGTTGAAGAGCATGCATATATTTTAGTTGTATTGCTTGTAGTTTAATAAACAAAGTTCTGGTTACTCAGACTAAACATGACTCAAGTGCTTTGTACATATAATTTGATATCTATAGTCTCTCTTGTGAACTGAGTATAATGCTGTGCAATCCTTCCAGCAGAATTCACTGTTAGATGACTCAGTTTATGAAGAATGTCATCTGATAGTCATCCATTTATTTTTAACAAATTGGTCATTGTAATGGTGTCCACTGTTATGTGTTGCAGGTAATGCAGGATATGCCTTAGAACTGTGGATAACGATGCCCATCCACAGCCCCTAGACCATGGTAGAGATGGTGTAAAGCACCACACTATCAGATGATTTACAACTCAGCCATCAAAGTAGGCTTGTTTGACTCACTGGTTTCTGAAAAATAAATGTCAAAACCTGTGAGTCAAAAACACTGTAAAAATGCATTCTTTTTTTTTTTTTTTTGCAGAGGACAAGTCCCCTAAATGATATATACCAACTCCATCATACCACAACACAGAAAAGGGGAAAACAATCCCCAAAAAGCACTACACTGGCGCACATAACACAACACTTTGTAGCTAAACTCACTACAATATTAAATTTTCAAACTAAAGCCACTCATCCATAAATGTGTCGACCACCTGTAGCTATGCACTCCAGCTTTAGGGCACTTCATTGCACATGTGAGCACACATGGCATTAGGCATGCCACTTGTCTGACTCTTTCCTTGTTCCACACAATCCCTGATAGCATGGCCTTTCCAGTAGAGAGATTGCTCCCATTATTGCAGCTGTGATATTTCACTATGCAGCTCTGTCCCTGACATTATAATATTGCATTAGCACAAACATATAACAAAATGTCAACAGATTAACACTTGATTAATCATGTTCTGAGTCATCCATGTAGTTATAAGTCTTCACATTTTCATTAGGTAATAAATATATATATATATATATATATATATATATATGCGTATATATATATATATATATATTATGTATATATATATATATATATATATATATATATATATATATATATATATATATATATATATATATATATATATATATATATATATATATATATATATATATATAAATTATATAAACAATAAAGTATGTATATATATATAATGGTGAATATCATATATGTTATAACACTATAAGATCTAATATACCTGAATGGCCTATCTGTATGCAATGGGAATGCATGCAGATTTATCCATATTTATCAGATGCAGAATAAACAAAAATGCACCATTGTGGTTTTGCAATGGTGTGAAATACAGTGGTGTGAAAGAGTGTAATGTGTAAGTGTGTATATAACCCATGGTGATGTGTAGTGTGTGTATGTGTGTGTGTACATATGTGTGTATGTGTGTAATGTCAGTTATTTATGAGTGTGTGTCAGTGGTGTGTATATGTATATAATTATATATATAGCTGTGTGTGTGTGTGTCTTGATATCATCCATGTGCATGTGTTATATCCATCATGGCTGTAATTAACAAAAGCCCCTGATTAGTGTTGAAACACTTATTTAAAAAAAACACTCTGATTATAAATTACTTATCTATTAAACACTCAAATTATTACAATTGTAACTCAAATAATCATTTACAATCAAATTATGATTTCATCTTTGGCATCATAATGAATCATAAACATATTACAATAATCATAAATTAAACACATTTGGAATATCATAAAAAAAACAGCTGTTGAACCAAGAAAAACAAACAGAAGCAACCAACAACAAGAGCAAAAAATCACTACTTCACACCAGCAATTGAGCATTCATAACATGCAATGCACTAAACCATCATCATGCAGCAGCTGCTGTTTATTTTATATCAGTATACAAAAAAATTATATCACTTCTTAAAATTTAAAAATTTTAAACTCACAAAACAGTAGTTTAACTTGAAAGTAGTAGTGTGAAACTACACAACGCAATTCAGTACACATGTTTTCAGAATTGAATATTATGCATTCAGCATATATTTTCACTTGTACATTCCTTTTATTATAGCCTGGCAGTAGTTTATGCAATCAGGTTGTGCATCTCTCATCACTCAAATCTGCACAGATGCATGTAGACATATTTATTTATTCTCACAAGATGACCCGAGCAAAAGCCAAATATGCTATAATGAATTATAGGCACAAGATAAGCATGCAGCTGAGCATATATACATATTTGACACATATTATACATCTAAATAGAAATTAATCATAATACTAATTGTTAATGTGTAAAAATGTAATGATCTTAATGAACTTATGTGTAAATGCACATACAACTACATGAGGCACAAGATACAAGAGGGAAGACAAAAAGAAAATGTCATGAATGCAAATTAAAAAAGATATACTTTTATTGACTTTTAATTAAGACATTTTTTTATTTTATTTTAAACACATTTATTACATGGACAAAACTACTGAAGCAGTCTTTTTATTTTTTTTAGATTATTTTTGTGTCAGTGAAGTGCTTGTGCAGACATGGGCAAACTACTGAAGTGGTTTTTGGTTGGTCATTTTCATTTTGCTTGCCAATGAAGAGATGTGCCACCAAAATGTTTAATTTTGGATTGAGAGAATTTTGGGAAATCAAAAGTACATACCACTGAAGTACTTGAGCATAACTGACAATGAAGAAATGAAATTATCATTTGAATGTTGTCATTATACACTAGAAGCTACTTTTTGAATTTGTTTCATTTTGGTGCTTGTGCATTGTTGGTTGTTGGTGTGTGAGGAACTACTGAAGAAGGAGAAATGTTTAATTTTGGTGCTTGTGCATACTTGGTGACACTAATGAAGCTTGAACAGGAGTAAATGTTTAATTTTGTCAATGAAGTACTGAAGCACTGACTTACTACTACTACTGAACGAATCACTGGGAGAAATGTTTCATTTTGGTACTTGAGTATATTTTGTGAAGCTACTGAATGGATCACTAGGAGAATTGTTTAATTTTGGTGCTTGTGTATAGTTGGACATATTGTTGAAGGGATTGAAGGGAAGGGTTTCACTGAAGAAATTTTTATGCTTCTGTTCAAACTACTGAAGGGATTGCTTCATTTTGGTGCTTGTGCATAACTTGGTGAAACTACTGATGGGATCATTGAGAAAAATGTTCCATTTTGGTGCTTGTGCATACTTGATCAAACTAGTGAACTTGATCAAACTAGTGAACGATAGAACTTGATGATGTGAAGAAAATGAATATTTATTTTTATTTGGGTTTTGCATACTTTTGGACACTGAAAGCTGGGGCGCTGGTGTAAATGCTTCATTTTGGTGCTTGTGCATACTTGGTGAAACTAACGAATGGCTCACGGGAGAAATGCTTGTGCATACTTGGTGAAACCATTGAAGGGATTGCTTAGTTAAATGTACATTTTCCTCATTCAAAACTTCCATGATGCACCCCCATACATATCTGATACCAGATAGCAGACCTTGGTTCTAACTAAACTATGTGTAGGTTCCCTTTATAAGTAGTTGCAGAGTGATACTTCAAGGTGTGGGGGGAGGGGATAGGGTTTGGCTGGTACTGCAAATTGTTTTCAGCTCTGCTTATGTTATTTCCACAGCTAGGATATACACTAGCGTTCCTTTCTGTGGACTTCTGGCAGTAAGCAATGTTCTGCTGGCATGTGCAGTAAAAGAAAATGAAGCGTCTGAGAAAAGATGTGCGTTACCTGCCTGGCCTGCTTCACTTTACCTAAACAAAGATAATACATGCTTTCTTTCAGAGAAAACATGTATATTATCTTTGTTTAGGCAATGCCTTTGTAAAAACGACATTAAATGAACAAGGTTCATTTCCGTTAGTGTAGGAAATGCTCAGTGTACCAGCTTCCCCTCATGTTATGTCACTGATGCAGACGTGTAACACCCACCCAAAAGTATTCCCAGTATAATGGACAAGTGGAGAGGACTGCCCAGCACTGAACAATAGCACAAGAAAGAGCTATAACACACACTTATGAGGACTGACATTTTGCAATTCTAGAGTATAAGGAGGGGACCTAGTCTCTCAGCAGCTCAGCCACTGATGAACAGAAAATTGAAATATAGATTGTCAGCTCAAATGCATTGCAGAGGCCTGGGAATCAACATAAAGTGAAAGAGATGTTGGAAAGAAATCCGAAAGAAACTGAAATACTTATGTGATAGAAACTGCAGAAGACTATCAAATCTTCAGGCTGGAGACAAAGACAGAATCTAATAATCTTGAGAAAATTCACAGCCCAAAGCTGAAGTCGTTACTAAAGTAGTTGAACCAGGGTGCTTTGCATTTTGTAGGTAAGTGGTAAGCTGTATGTAAGATGTCACATATTTGCAAAGGTCAAATATGTCAAAGTGAGACATTCAGAAACATAATCAACCTTTATTATCACAACTAATCCTGTTGCAGAAGACAGGCCATGAAAAATGCAATGGTGAAGAGGTGCAGAAAGTGACTCCCGAAGTCATGTTCCTAGTGACTCTATTGTGCAAATGGAACTGTCTCACAGTCTTTGTGCAAATAGTTTTGTTAAACTCTCGACATATAGAAGACAATGGAAGAAATGAGGCAGACTTATGGAGTGTTGCAGACTGAAGAATGATTCTAAAGGCTGAAAAGTTTCATTATTAAAAAAATATTTAAATATGTTTTAAAAAGTTTGGCTTTATTCTAACTAATCCATGACATTCCTAGTACACAGAGATCATGTTAACTTACAGTGACTGGTGTCATGTACTGCATGCTAATACGTATTTCTAGATTTAAAAAGACAGAATGTTATAAATGGGGTGCATACCTTTAAATGCTAACGGGTAACTGCAGTGATTGGTATTTTATGAGGTACACAGAAATTTCACAGAATTCCATTATAACATAGGTCCATGATGTTATGACCACTTCTTTTGTCTTTGCATGTTATTTATTAAGCCTCCTGACATGACACAGATGAGCTACTTTCCAGAGCCATCAGAAGGCAGATCAGTGTGCCCATACACCCTGATGATGATTTTTAACTGATCATTGGCTAGGACATTAGTGCTTGAGGACAGGAAGACAGCAAGTTAGTACCCTTGTATGAAGGGCAGGAAAAATTTGAGAGACTACAGGCCTATAAGCTTAATTGAAATGGCAAAGGGGCTACAAGACAGCAATGTTCAGGAGAGCCAATTAAGAGCTGTCAATCCAACATGATCCAGTTTTATGATTGTTTTACACATGATTTTGAAAGGGCAGTACCAGTAGATATGTGATATGTGAATGTCAGCCAGTCTTTAACTTGGTCTCACATTGAAGGCCAATAGGAAGCCTGGAAGAGTTGGGTAGGACTAACACTGAGGAACTGGATTGCTGCATGATTAAATGGGAGTGGTAATGGTACAGGGTTGCCGAGACAATGTCACAAACTAGGAAGCTAACGGAATAGGACAAATATCTTTCATGGCTCCAGTACATTTTAGTGACCTTATCATAGACATATCTGAGAGAACAGAGAAAAGTATTAGCTTCATTTCTGATGAAGCAAAGATCGGCACAGCAGTAGAGAATGGGGGGGGGGGTAAAGGGAAGGACTGGGAAAGGCTGAACAAGTGGACAAAAGGGTAGCATTTCAGGCTTATTCCAAACAACTGCAAACTAATGCACAACAACTTTGGTGTGAAGTCTCAGTTGGGGAAGTGCAGTGAACTGATGTTGCAGACCAGAAAAAGGATCTTGCAGATGTGTGTGTTTATTTATTTGTTTGACTATATATTGTTTTATTATTGATTTATTTCATTATGTATGTGTTGTTAATTGGGATAGAATTCTGATCCAAGTGCTGATCCAAGTGGACCATTTTCAAGCTAATCCCAGGGAAAGATGATATACATCCACTGAAATTATGAAACTCATGTGAAAGAATAATACAGTAACATGCAAAGAAGGCAAACCTGGCAGGTGAGAAGGCAGTGACAATAGCAAATAAAATGAATGGCATATCCTCAGGGGTATAAACTCCAGGAGCAAAGAGGTAATACTTCTAGTCTGCAGGTCCCTGGTCAGACTCCACCTTGAGTAGTTTGTGTAGTAATGAAGGCAATACAAGGAAAGATATATTATGTTACTTTTCTAAGTCTTTTGGGTTTGTAATATTATGACGGGAATGAACCCCATTCCTAAGTCAAAGTATGCTTAAAGTTCATGAAATGAGTATTGTTTTAATCTGTGATTTTAGCCAAAAGTGCTCTTCAAAGCACCCACAATGTGCCCAGAATTGACTCCTACTGCAATTTATATGGAGTTACATGTATCAGTAACATACCTAAGTACGGTTGTAAATTGTTTTTTATAAGACGTGTTGCTCCTACTACTATTGGAACTGCCTGAGTATCCTTCTTCCACATTGCCCTAGTTTCTGCCTGCAAATCATGGTATTTTAGGACTTTGTGTCTCTCTGTATGTAAGACACTGCAATCATTGGGAGTAGCAATGATTGCATGTGATATAAACTTCATCATTTTCTATAATGGTTTGTGGCTCATTTTTCCAATGTTTTTCAGCTACTTCAATATTATAATGTTTGCACACACCCCAGTGCAATAGTCCTGCCACATTATTATGCCTTTCATTATGCAGTCCTTCTGTCATTAATGTATCACACCCAGCAACATGATGTGCAACTGTTTGCAGTTCAGTTTTACAAAACCTACATTTGGCTGTTTCTCCCACATGTTCAATGGACGTTGTAAACCAACTGTGACACTGCCAGTCCAGCTATCTGGAATTTTGTAAATAATTCTATGTCATTTGAGAATATTGATATGATTTATACAGAACTGTATGTTATGTACTGAGCTTCAAGAACATAACCAAAGCATACCCTGCTGGAACACAGAAGATTAACTTACAAAACCTCAAGAAAATAAGTTGAAATTAAACGCTTTACTGTGTGCTATAAAAGTTAGTTTCAATGCAAGAAGAAGACAGGATGTCTAGAAGTAGAATTTTTTTCTATTGTCTTGTTGAGAAATAATAAATTTTAAAATGTAAAGTGTTTTATTGCTATATGATTTCATAGCAGCTACACATTTCTGAGCAACCTTCTGAGAGATATGTATTTTTAACACAGTGGTGTTAAATTCTTAGTTTCTGTTTTAGCCTGGGAACTGAAGTGAGTTGACAAAAAGTGATCCTCCAAGCTAACCCAGCAGTAATATTTGATATTGATTTAAGAATTCTCTGTATTTTGTCTTTGACCTGGAAACATCCACTCATCATCAACAGTTGCCTTGCTAATAGTAAGTAACTAGGGTACAGTGATTTCTTTTAGATATAGATAGATTAGTTTAGATCTTTTCTGTATGTATTTGAGACTGTCCTGTAATGTTGTTTTAAAATATTTCTTGTAGTTCTGAACTCTGAAGTAACTGTGTTGATTGAGTACTGTCTTCTTCTTTTATTATTTATCATGACATATATTTAAACCTATCTTTCTGGCTGATATTTGTGAGACATATTTAAGCTCTTGCATAGTACTTGCATATGTATTTGGTAACACTGTACAGGCCACTCCTAAATAGCCTTGCAAGTTGGGTCTATGTCAATTCTTCGAATGCTCACAATTTCAAACATTACATGGTTGAGACCAAACATTCGAAATTGCAAGTGTTCGAAGATTGACTTTCAATGGTGCCATACGGTGCAGATAGGGAGAATTTCCCTTTTCTGCACTGAAGTGCAGTCTCGGAGTTGGTATATATAAGTAGGGGGTGGGGGCGCACCCCCCACGTGGGTGGTGCAGGGGGGCTTGCCCCCCCTGCTTACACTGTTAAGGTGTGTATTTATTTATTTATTTTTTTATATTCGAACATCCAAATGTCAAACATTTGGTCTCGACCATGTAATGTTCAACATTTTGGATGTTTGAATATTTAACATAGACCCTGCAAGTCTTGGTCACAACTACCATTTGGATTAATAGTAACATTACACAGTAGGATCGGACACCCTTTGTAAGGGCCTTATAGTAGATGATAAAGAGTGGTTGGTGGCAGTGATAACTACCTTATAGTCTTGGCAGAAGGGAGCATAGTTAGTAAACCTGTGCCAGCCTTCCCCAGAAGTGTCTGTGTGTTTGTATATAAATTAAATCTCAAAGTGAGTGTGTGTAAGCTACTTGGACAGGGACATGAAGCACTGGTTGGACAGAGAGGGTGCTGGAGGTTTTGGCTTGACCACTCAGCTAAGAGCTCAACCCTATAGCTGTGCCAGTGGGGAATCTTATTGGGGATCTGGAGAAAGAGGGAGAAACCATCCCCAGACTGATTGTGATCTATGTGTGCTCTTAAAATAAGTTGCACTTTACTGTGTGTGTACTTGTAATCCTGCCATCATGTACATCCCTCACTGTTGCCAGTGGTGAGGATTGAGGCTTCTAGATTACTGGGCCAATGCAGGGGTGTCACACCAATGTGTACATAGTCCAGTATCTTGGGCTACCAAGATTAACCTTTTTCATCCTTTTGTTTAAATTCATCTCTCCTTTACCATTCCTGCATTTGGTCCTGATCAACATGAGGTTGTTCCAAGAGTTTTCTGTGCTTGCAACTATGTTTATGCATTTCCCACATTTCTTGCCTTCTCATATGATCCTTTGCCTTATATTCTTTCTTTTGTTTTTTGGCACATTCAGTTGATGCCTGATTTTTATCTACTTCAGGTTTGATTTCCATTCCTGCTTGACGCCAATATGCTTCTGCTAAACTAAACAGGGAAGTCATCTTAGACTTATTCTCCTCATGTTTCAAAACTTTCACTGTATTTAGGTCTTGTGAGGTCAGCAGATATGTATGCATTCTTATGATTGCAGATCTATACATGTAATCAATTTTGAGGAGGCCCATACCGCCTTCAGAACAGGGAATATATAGTCTTGGTATACACTGGATTTTTATAAATCATTTGATAAACATGAAGCATTTTTCTTTTTTTCCTATCCAACTGATCCAATACCTTTTGGGGTCAGTCAATCACTCCAAAACTGTAAGTTAGAATAGGAAATGCAAATTGGTTTATATCTCAGACTTTGTTCCTAGATGTCAAAGCTGTTTTCAGTATTAATTTTAGACTACTGAACTATTCCTTACTAAGTTTTATTCACATCTGTTCATGTTTTATTGTTATACTTCATCAATTCCCAAATATTTATATGCTCCCTCTTGCTCAAGTTCTTTTATATCACATTCCTGTCCCAAACTGATGTTTTCTTGGTGCTGCAGCTTTTCTGCTTTAAAGGTTGCTTTTGTACATTTATCAAGATCAAATTACATTCTTATATCATCTGAAAAAGTTTTGATCACTTGCAGCTGTGCTTTCAGTTTGACATCTGATGAACTATACAGTTTTAAATCATTGACAAAAAGAAGATGAGAGGTCTTTACACTGTTGTTTTCTGGGAGCCAAATTGTAGCTATGATCTAATCTAGTAAGTAGACAGCTTAATAGGTTAAGGGCAGGACAAAAGGGTAGCAGTGACACAGGAACCCTGGAATATCCCCCTTTTAATTTTTATCTCTGGAATAATAATTTGTTCTTTATCATGGATTAACTGCAAAGTGATTTAACACTGTTTCTTAGTCACTGTAATGTAATCAATCAGTATAGGGATGCATATTTGTAAGCATTCTTTTATCCATGAATGTGGGATACTGTCAAAGTCTTTTTTGTAGTCTATCCATACCATATTAGATTCTTCCCTTTTTACAGGTTACCTGAAATACTCCGGTGATATGATCAGAGACTGGAGAAGCTAAAGCTCTTCTCAGCTGGAAACAGAAAAGACGGTGGACATGTTACTGGTGCACAGTGTAACACCAGGGAAATGTGAAGAGGTCATTCTGAGCAGGAAGCATGAAGGTGAATGGGAGGAGGCACAAGCACTAAAATGTAAACACTAACTACCAGAGGTGTAACTAGCTTTTACTGCCGCCACCTATCCCCTGATCTGTCATTCCTCCCCAACTTTAGGCTGAGAATTACAAAAAAAAAAAATCCTCTGCTTAGAGTTGAGAAGCAAAAAAAAGAAGACCTGCCCTTTTAAACTGTAACAAGCAGCTGCTAGAGTTTATGCCACACATGGAGTCGTCCATTGCTGTAGTTCTGATTACAAATGTAATGCTGGCATCTATTTCTGAATGCTGGTATGCACCAAAGACATGGATTGCTTCAGAGCATCAGTTCTGGCCATAATTGTATTATCAGTAAGGGGCTCAAGATTGATTAGAATGTGCTGATTGTGCCCCCTGGCACTTTGTACCTTGGACAGCTGCCCCCTTCACCTCACCATAACTATGTCTTCTGCTAACAACTCCCTGGAGCTTTGTAAGTACTTCTTTACAAGGATGGTTGTAGACCCTCAGAATGGATTACTAGAATGAGTGGTGGAGAGGGAATCCATAGATATACATTCAAGAGAGCATGATAGGCTGAGAAAATGTAAAGCAGACAGAAGGGCTAAAGGGAAGGAAGAATCTTTAATGCCCTTAAATAGCAGAGTAGATAGGTATAATTGTCTCCTTCTGCCACCTGGTTATGTAATATAATTACAAATCAACTGATGATGATGGGATTAATAGGGTGGATTCTTGCAAGGGAATCATAGTGTATTTGGAGGGAGGCAGCACAGCTGTTGCCCTGTTGAGTACCCCAAGAAGTCCAAGGCTTTAAAGAAACACTCCACCTTAGAACTAAAAACATCTATTTTTTTCACTCTAACTTTATTTTCTGAGCTATTTTAACACCTCAAAATAACTCTGGCTACTTCTTATAGAATTTTAATATGTTTTCTACAAAATAGCTGCCAATGGGGCTTGACATATTAACATGATCTTATTTTTCTTCAAACCTTTCTGTTTCCCATAATCCATTTCAAGTCCGCTTTATATGAGTCATATTATAAGGAAGTAATGGTGTGTTCCCATACTACTGACATATAATGGGATTAATGTCAAGTCACTGTCATTTTATATACTTTTTGCAACAGGACTGTTTCTTTCATTTCTTTAATGGCCCTCATTTGTGTGTGTCTCAGGGTTAGTTTTACAGTGTACTAAGGAGTTATATAGCTGCAGCCAAAAAAGTAGCTAAATTGCAGGCCTTTGTTCAAAGTAGCTTTTTACAGTCCAAAATAAATTGATAGCCCTTCCCCTCACACTTTGGTAAATGTGTTGATACTTTACAAGAATTACAATAAAAATATGTTCTGACTTTTCTCTAAATGTCACGGACATCTTTGATACAACATTCAAGTCATCTTAAAACGTAAAGTAGTATAAACAACAAACAAAGTTTAAAGTTTAGCATTTTGATACTGTGATGCTGCTTATGTAAATTAATCAAAAGAGTTGAAAACTGCCTTTGAACCATGGACTGATCTAATTGCTCTGTTTTGCTATGAAGAGCATAGCTACATTGGAAGCAGCTGTTAAGCATTGTAAGTTCTATTCCTCTCTGCAATAAGGTCAATGGAAAACATGTTTACACCAATCTATCTTTTTTACAGCATCTTGAGTTCCTGATTTCAGCAGATTGTTGGCAGTACATGACTGCAAATTTTTCTGTCTGTGGTATGTCATGCAAGCGCAGACAAATTCTTCTGCAAGTTACGTGAGAAGTTAAGCTTAAAAAGTGAGGGTATTTCCCTTCCTTTGATTCCAATGTAAGGAAATGAAAATTTTATAAAGTACAAGCGGGTTTCTGGTACCTACAGGATACTGGAACCATATTGTGGGGAAAAAAGCAACCTAAGAATTGGGTTAAACTGTAGGAGAAGTTGGAGTTTTCCTTTAAAGGTTTTTTTCCCTTTCATTTTTTTTGTTTTCCCCTAGTAATAGGACATGGGTTGGGTAGCCAGACCATCTCTTATAAATATGGAAGCTAAGCACTTGTGACTAGTTTCCCTCAAAAGACAATCTCAGTACTTTCACAATTTGCAGTCTGTAGTCACTTAGTGGCAACTCTGCAGTCGAAGTGCCTGCTTTCCCAGAAATCTCTATTCAAGTAGTCATATGACTAGAGACTGCTGGGAATTTTAAAGCCGAAGGGAGGGGTCAAAAGCCCCAAAATCAAGGGTAGTTTTTAACTATTACTGTAATTCACTTAAAAATATTAATAGAACACCAAGTTTTGTATTTTTGAACAATAAGCTAGGAAGTGTAACATCTGATTTTGACCTGTCTATGATCTTCTGTCAGATGGAATCCTTGAACCTCTTAAACCAGTCCTTTTATTAACTGAGGCTCTAAATTGTGAAGCGGTTTAGATGGGGCATCTGAGCCTGGATAAACAGCTACATTTGCATATTTTCATAATGTTCTGACACTCTGGAACACCCCTGTTCTACATTCCCAAGCATCCAAGTGTATTTTTCCAGATAACTGGTAGAAGAGTGACATATAAATGTGGAAATTTTATTAAACATCTTCTCCATGAAAATATATGCTGGACAGGGAAGGACTGAGTCTAATGAAGACAAGATAATCTGAATATAAAATAACCATTTTATGCTGGAGACAGGAAGTTAATAAACTGTGGTGAACAGTAAATGTCGAAGAGCCTAGTCTTCAGGAACTCCAAGTACTTCTGCAGAGGTTGCCTTGTGAATTTTGTTATTGATGTTTAGGTGATTTTCTGTCTTGTGACAGGCTGTCATGAAGATATCAAATAAATGCAGCTGATTCATGTGAAGTTATTTAAAGTGGCAGTGGCCTTTTTAGGTAACCAAAAACTGCACCAGTTATTCTATCTGTCTCTGCTGGTGGTGGTGAGGGAAGGATTTATTATGGATATAAGTGGCCTGATTATGGGCAAGACAGGGAAATAACATTGCATGGTTATCTGCAATTCTGCATGCATACATATAGATCAAGAAAATATGAATGCAAGGTTAGGAAAAATTTGCTTGGACAGTCTAGTAAGATAGAATGTTTGACTAACTGTACTTGGAATCACTGGTGTAATAACAGAGAGCCAAGATATATAATATTGAAAAAGTCACTCTTTTATTTCATTTAGTTACAAGTTACTCATTTCATTTAGTTACAGGATGATACATATGTTTCTTCTCCATCTTCTTAACATTTTCACATGGCTCGCCATCAATCTACTGTGTCCATATTATTCCCCAGCAACAAATGGATCCTGGAACCACCACTGATAAGAATCCAAATCAAGTGCAATTGCTCATATACCTAATTTATAGCAAAGACCACTGGAATAATAATTCCACTGCACAGAATAGAATATATTTTTAGGTCTTCTAATACACCTGCAAAGTGTGCCCACCTAAACTAAAGGCATGTGTCATACTATAACTGCAGCCGATCAGCTCTGATGTGTGGCAGTGGAGGGAGATAAAAAATAAATACACGAGTAGGAGACCATCAGGTTGATAGTGGGGTTAGTAATGATTGCATAGTCAGACAGGCAATTCATTTTGTAGTTTAATCTTTTTTCAAAAAGACTACATATGAGATTGCTTACAGTTATATTTTACAGGACAAATATAAAGAATGTTAAGACTGAGCCGTCGTCATGATTATCATCATCATCGTAATGACCTTATTTTAAACTGGTTGTTTACCTGCCATCATTGAACTTAGACGCTGATCTTTTTCCTTTTTATATGGGGAGGATGCCATTAAAATAGCAAACTGAGGGGAAACGTTTGTTGTGCTTAAGGGTTTTGTAGTAAAACATGTTGCTTCTCAGAAAGTTTGTTTCTCATTGTATGGGGGTTGCTTGTCAGAACAAGTCAGTTGGCAGCATTCTTTAAAATGATTACGCTCTTCTACATTCATTGTGCAGCACAGAGCTTGTTATTCTGGTACTGAGCACCAAGACACAACGTATTTTGCATCAGGTGCTACTGCTTTCCTCACAATCCTATTTTGCTGCCAGGACAGCAATTATGTACATTCCTAGTAAAAAAGTTTCATATCATTCATACTGAAAAGGTTTCAAATCTGTTTTCTTAAGTAGTTGCTTTTTGGAAGGTTTACATATATAATGCATGTTTGTGTGTCACAGTAGTACTTGTCAGAACATGTCTAGTCAATTGATAACTTCTTTTAAAAATGATTTTGCTGGTCTTTATTCATTGTACATCTAAAACCTTGTTACACTAGACTGAAAATCAAGAGGGAATGTATTTTTCAGATGCAACTGCTTGTCTTGCTAATAAATTAACAGTTATCCAGTTTCCTAGTAAGAAAATTTCTTCTCATTCATATCTTTTTTATTTAAAATTGCTTCTTCTTAGAAAGTTTGTGTGCACATGTATATTTATGTTTCACTACATTAAGATACCTTTCAGAACAAGTCAGTCAGTAATGTCCTTTGAAAATGATTCTACTGTCCTACATTCGTTCTGCAGCTGAACGTTACTTACTGAGTACTGAAACACAACAGGAAATGTATAAAGTACAACTGCTCACCTCATATTTTTGTTTTAGTGCCAGAAATATGGTTATTTAGCTTTTATGCATCACCTGGATGAGTGATAGTTCAGAAGTCTAAAATCCACTGTTATTTCTATTACACTCTTTTTATTCATTTATTTATTATTATTTATTGACATTTGTTGACCAGGAAAGTCCACTGGGCCCAATGACCCATTTTCAGTGGAGGCCCGGGAAGAAAAGCTCCATACAATCACATACATTTTTATATAACATCAGGTTAACTTTGAAAGTCAGGAAAGTTTTTACATAATACAAACTGAAGTAGATATACAAGACAAATACATATTATAGATGTATACAATACAAGAAAATAAACCCAGTGTGTTAAACTTTTGGTAATTCTGTTTGTATATTCTCATAAGTAAGACTACTGTTTAATCAATTCTGTTTATTCAGCCACAGAAATAAAGAAAGCAAGACAGATTGGATACGAAGACAGATAGTGTGAATTGCAACTATATTAAGTTAGTAAAAGTATTTGTAGTGTATAGTGGCCCAAACATTTAAGGTGGTTTAATCATATGACTACAAGAACAAACAAGGTTATTGAGATAGTGTTCTTTTACTGCAAATTTAAATGTTTTAAAGGGTCCAGGTGAGTAATAGAGAGAGAAAGAGAGAGAGAGGGGGAGTGCATTCCAAAGTTTGGTGGCATGGGAATAGAGACATTGTCTAGCTCTTTTGTTGGGTTTAGTTATGGTTAAGAGTTGTTTGCTAGAGGAACTAAGATGCCGAGTAGGGGTGTGTGTTTGTATTACAGTTTGAAGGGATGGGCAGTAGTTTGGATTATTTAGTAGTTTGTGGGTGGGAGTAAGTTGGGAGTAATGTAGGCAATGAGAGAACTCAAGCCAGTTTATAGATTTAATGGCCAGGCAATGATGTGTGCAAGTTGGCATGTTGGAGACAAACTTAGCTATTTTATAATAGCATGACTGCAGTTTGTTCACGAGAGATGCGTGTAGGTTAGTGAAAATGGGGCAACCATGGAGGGGGAAGGGTAGAAGTAGACTATTAGCTGGTTTCAACTTGGTAGACTTGTCCAAATAGTGTTTATGCCTATAGAGTTTGCCAATCTTAAATTGGGTCTTTTTGATTTGGCCGAGTATATGATTCTCAAAGGATAGTTTGTCATCAGTTGTGATGCCAAGTAGTTTGGTTGTTTTTACAATTTCAATTTCTGTATTGTTTTGAGAGAATATTTTAAAGTCTAGAGCTAGAAGTTTAGTTGTGAAGAGTAAAAGTTTAGTATTTTGGGATTAAGTAGCAGTTGAGCTTTGTTAAGCCAGGATTTGATGGAAATAAATGCATTTTGTGTTAACTTTAGGAGACCTGAGGTGTTAGAGAATGTAATTATTGTCGAATCATCCATGTATTGAATGAGTGAACTTTGCAGGGATGCTTTATGGAGATTATTAATAAATATGTTAAAAAGCAAGGGCCAAAGAATAGACCCTTTGGGAATGCCTGTGTTGTTGAATAGGTAATTGGATTGCTTACTTTGCCATCTAACAGATTGTTTTATATTGTGTAGATAGTTATGGAACCAGGTTAGAGTGTGTGGGAGCAGTTTATGGACTCAAGCTGTAAAAGTAGTTTTGAGTGTGACACTGTATCAAAAGCTTTTGATAGGTCTAGTAGGATCACTGATCTTAGTAGGTCTGCATCAAGAGCTTTGTATACAGTGTTGTTAAATGACAGTAAGGCTGTTGTTGTTGTGCTATGTGCTGGCCGAAAACCATGTTGGATGGGTGCGAGTAGGTTATTGTCTGTGAGATGTTTTAGCAATTGAGAATGAATATCTTCTAGAATTTTAGATAGAGGTGAAAGTATGGAGCTGGACCAGTAGTTAGATAAATAGATCACTGGTGTTACCACTTTTGTGAAGGGGAGTAATAATTGAGTTTTTCCATAGTTGTGGGACATATGATTCAGAGATTGATCGGTTAATGAGAAGAGGGTGTTGTCTGATGTTTTTTTTTTTCTTTGTGGCATTTATTATTATTATTATTATTATTATTATTATTATTATTATTATTATCAGTAGAAATAGTAATAGTATTTTTGTGACACCTAGCACGTAGTTATTTGTTTAGTGAAGCTGTCAATGTATCAAGTTACAACAAACACAGTAACGCTAGTTTGCATGTTACACTTTTCTTTTGTATGACTGAGCGTTTCTGTAGGGGGACAGCAGGGACAGCTCTCAGTTGAATGTGCTCAATTAACCTCATGCAGCCCCTGAGCTTTTTGAGTCTGAGATCCTTCTCTTATAGGTATGGCTGAGGGACTGAAAATTCTCAAAATAAAGGATATTAGGGCAAATGAGGGCAAAATAAGGCTAAAATCTATTAAAATAAAAATAAAAAATAGAAATGAAATTGGACCTGGTGGCTATTGCATGGTTTCCAAGATGGTGTCTGATAATAAATGAACAGTCAGCTACCATGCCTTATGCAATGAATTGTTACAGGCAGACAAAAAATCAAGTTCAGGCATTTAGGTTATGAGACATTTCCCTGCAAGCTACAATGCCGGAACCTGATTTTTTTTGTCTGCCTGTAACAATTCATTGCATAAGGCAGACAAAAAAAATCTGGTTCCGGCATTTAGGTTGTGAGACATTTTCCTACAAGCCACAATGCCAACATCAGAAGGCTACAGCACTACTTCACTGTAAAGCAGTATGGCCAAAAAGCATAAACACTAGTGCAGTAAACACTGACAAGTAACCTGACACATCATGTCGATCCCTAAGGAAAGCTATCCGGCTCTATTCTAACAACAAATACAGTTGCGGTAGAACAGAGATCATTCAATGTAAACAACTTCAAGGAACCCAGAGAAAGTATAACAAAATGAGCAGGGAAAGGCACAAAGGAGGGTGAAGTTGAAGTACTTCACACACACACACACACATATATATATATATATAGACAGTACCTAGCATATATATATATATATATATATATATATATATATATATATATATATATATATATATATACACACACAGAGGTACTGGCATGCATTTACAGCAGGACACAAAATCAGAAACCCCAATATATACTATTTATAATGATTCAACCCCCCATAACATGCCAGAACACCTCAAATGGTATGAGGAAGGGATTCAGTCTGCCCATTATACAATCTGTACATTCTACAACAAACAAATCAGTTGTGAGTTATGCTTCACTCTCATTACAAATGTATAATAGGAAAGCCTTACCAGATAAAATGTCAGGTAATTCCCTTCCAACCTTGTGCAGGTAAAAAAAAATGAAACAGGATAGCCTTTAGCACAAGAGAATATGCCATCACAGCAATTCAAATGCAAGGGCATGGATAGACTATTTCCTGTTACAGAACACGAAGGGAAGTTGAAAGTGTAGTGCTATGTAACAAATTTAGGTTTGTGGAAGATGAACCACAAGGAATAGAACAACATGAGGGTGCAGTACTAAGGGGAAAGGGGCAAGGTGGGAGATGTACACAACTACAATGAAATGAGTGAGGCACAATTATAGCTGCTTATAACAGGTGTGGTCTAACAAAATGCAAGTACAACTACCATCAGGAATCACCATATATGGAGACAGAATAGCAGACATGCACAAGGGACATGGCAGACACAAGTATGATCCAAGCATAGTAAACATCACAGAACTATATAATTAGGTATGGCAAGTATGCTGTTCATGTTTTTCTCACCTATCTATGCATACTTTAGTGTACTAGTTGAGCATGTGTGGCACATGAAGGTCCGGCACAGTCATCCTACAATAGCTGCAGATAGGGCAAAGTCATGTGTAGAGGCAGACAGGCAGAAAAGGGAGCTATACAGGGAAGCATCCCTAAATAAAGTCTGTATCTGGAAATGAGATTGGGTATTGACATTTGACTGGTCAAGACATAAGGCAGGCTGTTAAAGGGAAAGTGTTCTCTAAGGGCAGTGACACTAGTATATTAGATTGAGTGCAGACATCTACATTGCTCTAATACTGTAAATATCCTAGTGCTGTGCAAGTTGGGAATGCACCATAACTGACTGTGTTCTGGCAAGATATATAGCAGCAGGGTGGATTAAACATAGCAATAGACTGCCCTGTGTGACAGAGAATGCTTGTAAGCCACTGCCTGTGTTGGTAGCCATAGCAAGCTAGCAGAGGATCTACACATCGCAAGGTGAAACACTCCATAATTCCCATGGCCACAGAGCAACCTACAGCTGACATCACTGGCATCCAGTTGTTCAGCCTTATAACCTGTAGAACATGGATGCTGAGCAGCCCTCTACAAGTAGTGTTGACATGATGGATACTGCATAAGAGTACAGACCAGAACAGCTTGGCAGCAGATATTGGACAGTACCCACCCAATGTGGCAAGCCGGTGCTAGTGATAAGAGGGCTACCTATATTATTTTGAGTGTGAAGTGCTTTCTAAATGATACTGGGCAGTTATTGAGTGGAAGATAAAGGCCTGTAGAGGCTGGGCTATCACAGTACGCCATGCAGAATGGGAAGAATTGCAGAAATCATTGCCATATCAACATGGGCCAGATGCAATCAGTGCACAGGTAGCAGTGCTGTTTGCAGAAATATGGCAGCATGCAGAACAGAGCAATAATTTGCCTAGTCAAGTATTGCAGAGTGTCCTTGGAAAGGCAGATGATAATGTGCTACAAGAGATGGCTTGTCCATCGCACCATTACTAGCATATGACAGAGGGCACAAACATTCATTACCATAACCCCTGCAAACCTAGCAGACATTGATGTCAGCCAGTACCCACTCAGCAGTGGTAACTTCCTCCTACAAAGAAAGTCAGACATTGATGGCAAGGACTCCATTGTTTTGCTAACTATAGCACAAAAACTTGACTGTTCTGTGTAGGTCACACATCATGCTTGGCCTTGGGAATGGCATACTTCCAACACGAGCAGAAGTGGCCAGCAATTGTACACCTTCCATGGATCCATTGGTCCTACCACTAACAATAAGATTGTTCCCCTGGCTTACTGTATAATGACTCAGAAAACAGAGGCAGTATATAACATTATGTGGGATATGCTTAAGGAGATGGTTGCAGATTTCAGATGCACCTTTCATCCAGAGTACATCATGACTGATTTTGAGAAGGCAGCCATTTGTGCCAGCTGTAAGAGTATCCTAAAGGGCTGCTTCTTCCATTTTGACCAGATTATATGACAGCAACTCCAACACCATCAGCTTGTAGCCCTTCGTGGTGCAGACAGTGCATTTTCTATAGCTGCCCGCACGTTGATTGCACTTTCTTTCCTACCACTAGATGATGTTGTGCCTGCATTTATGGAGATTGTTTCCACACTGCCTGAATGTGCTAAGCCCATATCAACATTTCCTGACCATCATTATGTGCATGGCCCTCCAAGGAAGTATGCATCCTGCTCTGGAATGACTGCCAACATCTTACCCTCTGAAATTCTGGAATGTTTATGGTGTCTCTGACGTGAATCTTCCATGAACCAATAATCAGGTAGAAGCATGGCACCACCAGCTAAAAGGTGCTACTTGGAGGACCTACTGTACAGTTTTCTGGCCTTCTGTCTGTTATGAAACAGGAACAAAGCCTAACTGATAACCAAAGAGTATCACTTCTTAGGGGAATGCCAGCAAAACCATGTAGAAAAACTATTGTTGTAAGGGAGCATCTACTAATCACATCCTCCAACACAAGAGTGACTACAGCAATATGCATGATTTCTTATGTGTTGTGGCACATTTTTACAAGTTGTGATTATAATTTCATACAGTACACACCAAGCACTCCACACATCACTTCCAGCATTGCATTAATAAAGGCTTTGCCCATTGTAATCTTCTTTCACAGTGCCACCTTCATGCCCACCTAACAGTAATCACTTCTTCTACAGCTATTTCTGCATCTGGATACTGCAGTCTATACTGCAAATGATTATACCTTTGTGCTCCTGGGGAAATGCCCATTTTCTCACAACGAGGTTTTGTTTTCTCACTCTGAAATTTTGCTTCTGCCACCTACAGATTTGGTGCAGGAGGATCTACTATGTCCACAGCCATATGTCACCACAGTTAGACTGCCATACAGCCAGATACCAACATCAACCTATCCCACAGGGAATTATCCTACTGCCTGGGCACACGAACCCCCCAAAAAATCACATTTTGAATCCCTTGGTCATATTTGTAGGCTACACAAAGATCAGAATAATTTCAAAAAATGTGTAAAAGTTCAAATAAATCTGTGCATTGTAGACCAAAAGAACAAAATAAAGCAAACATTATTCTGGGCACAGTTGAAATGAGTAATGTGGATGCAGCTTAGTCTTCAGACATCAGAGAAGTTACTGAAATGATTTCTGGCCTAAGAAACATGTTGTAATCCAGAAATATTCTATTTAAGCCAGATGCAGGATCTAAATGCTATTTTCTTTCAGAAACTTCTTTTAAATAATTGAATCTTTCTGATGGTGTATACAAATCTCCTAGCACCCTTTTAAAATATTCAGATCACAAATTATAGAACTGAGTCATAGTTTTCATAACTGTGAGTACAAGTCAGAAAATACAACCAGTCCATAGAAAATCAGATAAAGCACTTGTGAAATACTTGGTATGTTAATGATGCCTGCCCTGTAGATGAAGTATGATTCATAGATTAGTGCAGGAAGCAGAATGGATGTGTACGTTTAATGTTCCTAATGTTGTGCAGAATGACAGCATTGAATGAAAATGGGAAAATAGAATGAATGTTTGCAAAGAGGCTCTAAAAACATATAAACTACCATAAAGGTAATGACATCATGCTTGCTTCCCCTAGGAAGTTTTACTATAGTGATTGCATATTGTGTAAATGGATTGTGAATAGCAAAAACATGATTTTCTCAAGATCTGTATTGAAATGTTAAATTTTAGAGTTATTGTGTATTATTGCATTTCACAGGGCACACTAGTGTTATTGTTGCATATCTATAAGTATTGGCATCTGTATCAATTCCCTTATCTCCTATTTAGTACATGGGGTCGAGGTGTCACATCAACGGTGACCATCATCTGGAGCCAATATTCACACAGTCAGGAATATATTTAAAATTAATGGCATACATTTATTTAATCTTTTATTTTCTTTTAAAGTAAGGGGGGTATCGCATGCATGTGTACTTGCAGAATAAGGATAGAGTGTGTGTATCCTGAACAGGACACTACCGGTAAAAGGTCTGTGCCTGTCTTATGACTTTTCAGAGTTCAGTTCAGTGTAGATACTGGTGGATGCAATCATGTCTCTTGCCTCTTCGTGCTGCCATTTTGGGTCATGTGTGCATTTAACTGTATGCATGTATTATACCTTAAGTTCATCCATTTCTACTCTAGTAGTTTCTTTCTCAAGGGCTGCTCTGACCCGTTAGATGAACTTATTATTTTCTTTTGTGGCTGTTAGATTTTCCTCACTTCTGTCTAATCTGAAACTTTCTATACACTGGCCACTTTTCCTTTGTCTCTCTTTACATCCTCGTTTGGCCAGGCTAGCTGCCTTACCTTTGCACATATTGTTGTCACTGGTGATGTGGCAGCACATACACAAAGCAAGTTGACATGCTGAAGTTGGTTGGAATGTTCATAACTTGCAGTATTTACACCCTTCACAACATAGCCTATGCAAGCTGGCTGTTACTGGGCATCCACAACTGTTTTTGTATTATACATGCCAGATTAGTCAATCTGCAAGTATTTTTGTGGATGGAAAATGCAGAATAGTGCATATTAGCTTGTGGGAGATGCATCACAGAAGAAGGTAACCCTGGCTGACACTACACAGCTTGCCTAATGCATAATATTAGCATCCCATGCTGGCATAGCAATACATTATTTCATCTTGCTAACAGTGATCACTTCTTCTACAGCCATTTCAGTCAAACTTTATTTCTCTGTTCTATTCTTCTGAGCTACTTTTCTCAAATGCCCATTAGATTTTCTTTACTGTTTCTATTATAAAACCTTTGTACGTCAGCATTTTTTGATTTCAGATGTTGAACCAAAATTAAAATAAATCAGTATAACTTCACAGATTGGTATTTGATGGAATCCTGAATGGCAACATAGATTGCTTCACTGTATACATCTTTCTTGTGTCACCTCTACAACTTGTTTGAGATACATTTTGAAAGCAACACTAACCAGAAGTTTACCTCCCTCCAAAAATGCTTAAGACAACAGTCTAACTACACGTCATCCTGTTATTTTGCAGCATTTTCATAGGTAAAAGTGTCTTAATCTAGCTGATTATTTTCATGCAGGCAGTACTGTTAGTACACATTTCTCTTAGAGATTGTGTCTTGTTTGCAATCCTTTTACAAACCAGTTTAGCTGATAGTTCATGCAACATGCCTATAGTAGTTATATGTTTTTGAATCCTTTTTTTTTTTACCATTTCATTAATAGGTTTGGAACAATATATCCGACTTCATGTTTTGCCTCTGAATGGTAGAAGCACTACTTTGTTCATTACTGAGAATGGCCTCAGAATAGACTTAGCTATAATTAAAACATAGTACCTTACAAGTTCCTAGTTTTGGGAATGATGCAATGTTCATGTGTTAATGTCAGCAAATTGTACCCTGTGAAATGTAAACTCTTTGCTGCAATAGGAAGCAAGTAGTGCTCCTTTGAATAGTTTCATCTCTGTGGGAGTTCCTCTCCTCTGATGTTCGATTTGTGGGTCAGATCTGGGGAGATGGTTTAATAGATACAATATTGTAACCATGGAAACAAATCCCAGAGAGAAATGAAAAGCTATGGTTTGCAGAGCTCTACAATAGCAAAACTGTTTCCATGCAGAACAGAGAATTCCAGAGGACACAATTTTAGCTTTATATATCAACCTATTTGCTGCAACTGTCATTCTCCATACACAGTAGGGGACTGTTTTGTCATTTTTTTTCTGATGTCAGAATAATGTGAGACCATTGTTATATCAGTGTATACCTCATCATCACCTCACTGGATCTGTACTGTACCTACAGCTGCTGGACAGTTGCTGTGAATAACAGCAACTTTACATTCATGAATGATGAATATGCCGATTAATCATGTGACACATTCATTTGTGATAGCTGATTAGAAATTCACATCTTTCTGTAAGGGTCTCGGTAAGCTGTTACTATGGAAACTTGTAGGATTTCACTACAGCATGAGATACTCAAACATGAAAGAATTTTCCATCAAGTATGAAACAAGCAGTTTTCCGCTCCCTTTGCTGTTTTATGCTTATGCAGCAATGCTGGGAAAATAATTAAATGGCTATACAGAACTCGGAGAGTAAAATGGAGCTTAAACGCTTCGAGTACCTTGCGCCTATTTTAGTGCTATACGCTTTTTTCTTCATGGAACATTGTTTACTAACTGTTACAGTATATAGGGCCAGCTACGTAGACAGAAGGAAATGTTTAACTGAGGCATTACTTCTGAGGTTATTTTTATATGTAGCCATGTCTTGTAGTCAAAGGAGGTTTGTCTGAAGGAGCTCTTGTCTGAAATGGAAGAAAATATAAGGAATAAACAAAAAACAATTTCTGTTTTAATAGTTATACACTAACAGCAACTAGTGCTTGCTCTAGAAGGCTTTCTCCATTAATATACACATATGCCAATTGTAATAATAGGATATTATGTGTTTTAAAAGAGAACAGACCAGATCACTGTACCCTGTAGGATACTGTAAGTAAGCTGATGACTTTTTATTTCCTGTGAGGCTAGTAATTCCCAGGCACCCTTTTTTTAAAGACAGTATACAAGTGAAAGTAGGACTATGTGATGAACAGATCAATATTAAACAGCAATTTGATTATAACATGCCAAATACCCCCTCTCAAACAAAATGGACTTAAAATATTTTTCTGTATGAATAAAATTCAACACAGTCATGGAGAAAACAGTGATAACCTGATTACAAATAATATCATTGGCATCATAGCAAAATCAAAATATACAGCAGTCATCTTCCCTCTATCCTAAACAGTCTGGAATTTAACACATTTAAAAAGAAATGGTTTGTGAAGCATGCCTGTACATCACCCAGCACTTTCACATTACTTCAACTATCCTTCAATGACGTTAACATTTATATTTACTAACCTTGAATAACTGAAATTAAACTGAATGAGAAAACTTGTATGGCCACAGTGTCAGTGAAATATATATATATATATATATATATATATATATATATATATATATATATATATATATATATATATAGTATAGCAGAAGCCACATTTATAAAAGCCAAATATCACAACCAGTCATGTTGTAGAAAACAGACCACGGAAAATGTGGTGAAAGTGACTCCACAAGTCATGTTTCTAGTGAATCTCTAGTGTAGCTGGAACTGTCTCAGAGTCTTCAACCAGATACCCAGTGCAAATAGTTTTGTTAAACTCTCTACATATGGAAGACACTGGAAGAAATGAGACAGACTCATGGAATGTTGCAGACTGAAGACTGATTCTAAAGACTGGAATGTTTCATTAATAAAAACAGTTTTAAATATGTTCAGAAAGTTTGGTTTTGATTTAAATAATCCATGACATTCCTAGTATATGTAGATAATGTTAATTTCCAGTGATCAGTGTAATGTATTGAATGTTAATACACAGACAGGTATTTTTAAGGGACATTTGCATGTGCAGTGTATATAAGCTACAGGTCTGTTTTCATTTCAGTGAACAAAATACAAGAGGAGCACTACAGTACAATGGAATTGTATAATAGCCCCCTCAAAAAAGCAAAAACAAGCCACCCTGGTGGATCCCTGGTATTAATATGTTGCACAATAAAAGAAAGGAAAAATCCTGTCGAGAAGAAGGAATATGCAGCACAGAGCAAAAAGTCCCTCATTAGTCTAAAAATGCAAATCAAGAAGTCAGGGATCTACTCAAGTGTCTGCAAGCAGACTTTAAGGTAAATTAGCCTTTAAAGCTAAGGATAACCATAAGGCATTTTTCGGTTGTGTCCTCAGTCTTAAGGGCTACACCCAACAATGTGCGGAATTAGTTGTAGATGGCATCACCTATACTCAGCCAGAAGATATAGAAAATCTGATGGCCAACAAAATCAGCTCAAATTTCACCTCCCCAGCTCTACCCAAAGAAATACCCTCCACTAATCCACCACCAAATATCACTAAAGAAGAGGTTGCTACTGCACTCTCTAAAGCTAAAAACATGGCTTCAAGGGGGCCTGACAATATACCAGTTACTTCTTAAACAGGTTAAATTAGGACTTATCACTCCCATTTGGATATCTGTTTAACCATAGCCTCCAGAATGGCTTTATCCAGTAGAGTGGAGGACAGCAACAGTCATCCCTCTGCATAAAGGGGGACCATCTACTGACCCAGGAAATTACAGACCCATAAGTTTGACTAATCTTATATGTGAGGCCATGGAAAGAATAATTATGTACCTGTTACATAAAGAAATAGGAAAACTCCAAACTCTGGACTCTGGACTCAACCCAATGTGGCTTTGTCAAGGGCAGGTCATGACTAGTTTGGCTTTTTTCTTTGAGAAAGATACTAAAGCTAAGGATGAAGATAAAACAGTACATACCACCAGGTATATAAATAAACTCACAAAACTGGGCATAAATCCCTACATCACCAGATGGATAGCCAATTGGCTCAAGGACAGGGCACATGTGGTTAAAGTGGGTGAATCTAGAGCATGCAAGAAACCACTTACTAGTGGTGTGCCACAGAGTGCAGTACTGGGACCACTCCTGTTCAGAATATACTTCTATGAAGTCAAGGCTAATGTGAAAGGCCTCTGGATGACAATGTTTGCTGACAACTGCAAGTTGAGGGCAATTATTGAATCCTTCAGTGATATAGATATCCTTCAGGAGGGTCTGGATTAGGCAACTGATTGGTGCCAGAACCATGGAATAAAACTAAATGTGAAAAAATGCATTATCTTGCCCTTTGAGAAGTCAAATACCCCTGCAAATTACAACAACAATAGCACACCCCTAAGTGTAGACTCAAAGGTGAGAGATCTAGGTACACAGATAGATAATAGCCTGAACTTTGACCTCCATGTGCCCACAGTGGTGAGGAAGTCCTTCTGTGTGACACAACTTATAAGTAAAGGGATGGCATCCAGATCCAAGAAATTATAGTCCTGCTGAATTCAGCCCTCATTAGACCAATAATTAAGTACAATGCACCATTTGGCATGCACTTGAATAGGCACTTACAGCATCTGGAGTGATCTCAGAGGTTCCTCACAAAGAAAATACAGGCTATAAACAATATGTCCTATGTAGATAGACTAAAAGCTCTATCCCCTTTACTCTGTCTCTTACCAACTATTAAGGAGTGACCTATGCCTGACCTGCAAGGCACTCACAAATCCAACACTGATGGAGTATGTATAATAGTGAAGCTATTTAGTTTTCCCATTGCTTAGTCCCCAGATAAATACTGCCCTCCATGAAGTCTACCAAGACTAAAGACAAGGTGGTAGCAGCCTGAGAATGTATAAGACTACTAAGAAACCTCACACCAGCAAGTCAAAGAATCTTTTTAAAACAGTACAGAACTCATCAGTCAGTTAACAAAATACTGGCAACAGATGACAATTTGTTTGGATGTAGATGTAGTTGGACATACATTTTGTATCACACGCAACAGTGCTTATTATTTTCCTCCACTGCTCTCAAGACATCATATGATATAACAGCTGAACCTTGCAATGACAGATGCGTGTGTTCTTGAATGTCTGAGAGGGTACCTTCGCAAGGATCACAAACCTCACCATCTTCTCTATAGACAGTAAAAGTTGCAATGGACAGCTGACACGGTGGAAGCATATTGCATCAGCCAATCATTACCCAGAAGAACAGACAGATTCTTCACTGCTGTGGAAGGCAATACCTAGGATGCAACATTAGCAACCACCCTTTTTCTACTCCATCAAAGCTGGGTCTATATTAAATTGTCAAAATGGCATTGCAGCGAATGCCATTTTGCGGACATGTAAAAACCGAAACCCCAGGTCACTGTTTTTTTTTCCTAGGGAAAAAAAAATCGGTAGACCAACAAAACAAAACACACCAGTTAAAACATTTTAAAGTGGGGGCTTTAGCCCCCCACACCACCACTGTGGAAGGCTGTGCCCCCCACACCCCCATAACTAAATATACTAATTCTAAGATCGCACTACAGTGGGGTAAAGGGCAATGTCACAGCTCAGGCCACGCAATTTTTTTTCCCTAGGAAAAAAATCACTGACCTGGGCTTTCACTGTTTGAGCATTTCGCTCTTTACGTGTCAGCGAAACGGCATTTGCTGTAATGCCGTTTCAACAATTTAATATAGAACCTCAAAGCCTGTTCTGCCCTTTAACCCTTTCATCACTGACGCATCCATTTTTTAGGGAGTTTAATTTCAACCAGCTCGTGGATTTTTAAGGCTGGGTCTGAGTCTTAGACAATTGCTTATTAAGTATATGTAATAGAGTATTTCCTTAGCAGAACGCCAGTATTGCAGTAACAGTAACACAGTAGTATAAATTACAGCCCATACAGTCTAAGTATTCCCTTCAGGACAGCATTAGCTAGCATATGTGGCAATAACAGATACTGTCAATATTTATACCTGAGGTTAAAGTATTAATTTTTTTCATCTATATATATAAATGTCACATGTCCACTGTGCTGACTTTAAAGGCACAAACTGTTAGAACCACGAATACACTTTTTAAACCTCATTGTGCCATGTTTAACCTCGACATATGTTATAAAACGAGCCACTGTTCAGGGATCGCCTCTGAGAGCTCTCATTTACTTCATTCAGTAAAAACTCTTTTCAGGGTCACAAAGCCTGCAACCTTAGCTTGGCTGCCATATTATTATGATGCTAAGCACTTATAACCTATCTGGAGAAATTCTGACTTTAATGGCAGTACCCTCTGTGATGCAAACTAAATTTTCATTCACTAGACACCCTGAATATCTTATGTCTTGTGTAAAGGCTTCTGTGTGATACAACACTTATTTAACTACTTTATGATTATAGTCATGAGCTTTTGGTAGTGACCAAAAGAAGAAATCATAGCTAGAGGCAGCAAAAATAAAATTTTTCTGTGGAATAGATGGGCTCACTCTCCATGAATCAATAAGGTTACAACCTGGGGGATGTCAGAGTACAGCCACTGGTGAGATATAGAGGTTACCTAGTAATATACTAGGTTATACTTGAATAATATTTTACATTCGCAATAATATCATCCTTTAGTCATTGTCATATAACAATCTGAATCTCCTGATAATCTCCACATACAGTAACTGTTCCAAGGTTTTATTGCCATTCAGTGTGAAATAAAAAAAAAACACGTCCGATTTACTCCTGAAACTATCGCTCCTGAGGTGCAGGTAGTACAGGTCTAGCGTCACTCTAAGAGAGAAGCCCTCTGTCTGCATCATGCTGATACTCTTGGAGATTAGAAAGCTTCCATTACATCATTGTCCTCTTCTGCTTAAAGGGGGTACATCCTAAACTGCTGAAGTGTTGCGTCATAATGTTTATAATCTTGATTTTATATTATTAGTCGGAGTTTAAAAATATTAGTCATCTGACCTTTCCTCCTGTTTACAGAGGTGAGATCACTAATCTGAACATCATGTGCTGTGTTTGTTCTACAGCAGCGCTTCATTAGATGGAGATAGCAATCATTCATCACTTACAGCTCCTGAAAATCTTCATTGACTTTATAAAAAAGACTGGCCACAGTGTGTATCTTTACTTGTTAATCTGACATATTTTGACATAACATTTTTCTGAGACCTCCCATCCAGTAACTCCAGAATCTAGTTAACTTTTGCTCCAACATTTAAATTCTCCTGTTTATTCTCAGATGTGCTAAAATCTGAACTTAGTGTGTGCATTTCTCACAAAAACATGGATTTTGATGCCAAGTAGAGGCATTTTAGCCATCCTATTTGCCCCATTTCCCTAACCACCTTGTAAACTGCAGATTATATTTAAACAATCTATGTCTTTTACCCTGCTTGCAACTATTTACTGCTCTTTCTGTGAAAATGTTTCTTTCTATTTCCCCTGCACCTTTCACCTTGTATCCATAGAGTGTGTACCTAGATGAACTCTGTGGATTAATGTTTCACTCATATCCCCCCCCCTGCCACCTTTCTTGAAGAATGCACATATTAAGCTGCAATAATCTTTCTTTCCTTATATGGCTCCTACTGAAGAGCATTCAGCACTTTTGTTGCCCTACTGTGTACTGAGAGAAATAAGGTCTTCAGAACTGCATACACTATTCACTGGTCCTACCATTTGTCTGCATAGGAGATAGTAGTTGTTGAAATTGGGACACCTCGCCTATGCATTTCGGTATTCTAACTACCTTTTTTCTCATTTTGTCATACTGCTTGCTTCCCTTCAGATGACATGACATGAAAATCTCAGGTCCCTTTATATTTTTATTCCTTCTACTACTGTCCGTCCAGATAGGTAATCCTTTTGCAAGCTATTTCCCAGATATATTATTTTGCAGTTTTTACACTGCATTTATACCACTGTGTTTTAAATATTTCCTCCACACTTGTGAGGTACCTCTCCATTCTTTCTACCCATATTTGTTAATCAGTCCTGTTGCATATCTTTATATAAACAGCAAAAGGTGCAAGTGTTCCTAGAGGTTTACTGCAATGTTGCTTTTAGAAAAAGTGAAACTGGTGTGGTCCCAGGGCTAGCCCAGTCTCCATGATGCCCCACTACTAATGATTTTTTTCATCTCAGCAGAAAGCAAAGCCTCCTGCCCACCATTACTAATGGCTGAAAATCCTAATCCTGCCCTTGACTACAAATCTACAGCTTACCCTAAAAAAAAACTTCTCCTTAACACTACCATTATTCAGAAAGTTTGCTCTGAATGGAGTGGCAGGGTTATTCTTAGAGGATAGCACAAGAAACTTTTTTTCTTTATGATTTTTTTTTTTATTATTATTTTTGATAAGTATTTTTTTTTCAAGATGTAGGCATCAATCAAATTGTGTTTTAATGTCTGTGCATTTTGATCCTTTGTTGTACGCCCTATGTAGGTATGTATTATATATATATATATATATATATATATATATATATATATATATATGAGTATATGTTTTATATATATATATATATATATATATATATATATATATATGTATGAGTATATGTTGAGTTATTAAAATGCAAAATCATTCACATTGAAGTGATTGATTCAAGCATTTCAAAAATCAATACAATGAGAACACAGCAATATATATATATATATATATATATATATATATATATATATATATATATATATATACATATATCAAAAAGAAACTGGAAATGACATTTTCTTTTTACCAAAACCTCACCAAAATTCAAAAATAATTTGCCTGAATATTGGTAGTGTTACAGAAATGGGTTTTCAAAGGAATGGTGCAGGGTTAGGGTTAGGGTAGAGGCAGGTTTAAGGTTAGTAGGCATTAGTAAGGTGGTGCAGGGGGGGCTTTGCCTAAGCATCCTTCTTTCAGGGCTTCCAACATATTTCCCTCCTCTTCCTTAAGACTAAACGTGTGAAATACCGTTGTTACTTCCTTGCCTGTGATATGAAAGAACAATGCACACTGGACATTCTCTGCCTTCTATGCAAGCCATTTACAATGAGATGCAGTTCAGGTTTTTGACTTCTAGTTTCTAGTTCTCAGAAAAGTCAACATGCAGTTTTAAATTTGAATGAAGACATTTTGAGCTGAAAATGAAAGTTGCAGGGAATTGTGACTGATGGCTTAGCAGCTGCTGTGAGTGAAAAATAGTAAAACAAATTTAATGTGTATGAGACTGAAAATCATAACATAATTTTTATTTTTGTATAAAAATGATTGTAATATTACTCATTTCGGTGTTAATATTGTAAATGCATACAAAGTTAATGTTCCAATAAATCAGACTTTTGTTAGGGGTGGCAATGAGTGCAGCAGCTGCCCCCGTTTTTGCTAATATTATTTTGTGGTACTGGGAAATGAATAATGTATTCAAATGTGAATTTTATGACAATGTAGTACCTTATTATAGGTTTTTGGATGATGTACTCATTAATTAGAAAGAGTCTAATGGCACATTGTAAGAATTTTATAGGTATTTATATAATACTGTGGAGTTCTTGAAATTTACAATGAATTTTGATAATAGCAAGATTAATTTTTTAAATTTTACTTTATCCAAGGATGTGAATAATAGAAAATCGGTGTCTAATATTTTTAGGAAGGAGACGTGGTGTAATAGTTATTTGCACTTTGAAAGTGCCCACCCCCTTTAGCAAAAACATAACCTTATTAAAGATTAATTTGTGCGTATTTCTAGAATGGTTTCTGATGATCATGAATTATTGGTGGAGTTTAAGAAGTTGGGGGGATGTTTTTGGAAATAGCGTACCCAGAATTGTTAGTGGATGAAGTTATAGGTCAAGTTTAGAGAAAGATAAGGGCAATTTAAACCTATTTTAAATGGGGGATTTTCTGTTGGGAAAAGAAAAGACAATGAAGGTTGTGGTGATCTAAGTTTGGCTATGGTTTTAACTCACAATGGTATGAATCCACGATTGCAAGATATTATTAGAAAGAACTGGGATGGAGGGTTTGGATGCACTGGTTTGTTAAAAAAGTTCAGTGATCAATCAAGTTTGTGTATAAGAAAGGAAGAAATTTGAAAAATATGTTTGAGATAAAGGGTATTTTCATAATGGAAGGTTAGAATGTCCAAATGTAGAGCATGTTCACAGTGCCAGTACATTTATGAAGGCACGGACATCACATTTGCCTTCTGCCCTAGGTGTTAAAAGGTAGTGATAGGTTTAATTGTAATACTGAGGGGTTGGTTTATTTGGCCCAATGCCTAACATGCGATACATATTAGGTAGGAAAAACTGAAAGAGCTTTGAGGAAAAGGATTTATGAACATGTGTACGCCATGAAGAAAAAAGCTGGTAGAAATACGTTGTATAATCATAGTATAGATTGTAAGAATTAAAAAAAAATTAATTTTGGAAATGGTCCCACAGAACATTATGGGAGGGGATTGTGAAGCACTCCCAGAGAAAAGGGAGCTTATCTGGCAGCTTAAACTGAATGCCACCCACTTTCTTGGTGTCAATGACAAAGTTTCATTTAACAGTATTTTACGAATGAGAGCAGGGAAGTTGTGATTAGTTTTGTGACCTATTTGAGTATTGTTGTCAAGTGCAAGTATTGTTTTTTATCCCTTTGTAAGCCCTTCAAAATGTTTAATGAACATATTTTATTAAATATTTTGTGAATGTATTTTGCTGTATATGTTTTAGAAAAATACCTGTTTTACTAGAACAATGTTTAATGATTGGATAGCAGATTAATTGACATGATATGGGTGTGTATATAAGTTGAGTGGCTTGGAGATGTTGTTCTGATGAAGTTCTGTAATAAAATGAATGAACAAAAGTGCTAAAAAATTATTTGAAGTAGTTGCTTCTTTGTCCTATGACTCTATGGTTTACAGTCCACTGGTGTGACTTAGCACAGTGTTTTCCTGTTTTTAATACTCACATATGCTGGTGTGACTTAGCACAGTGTTTTCTTGTTTTTAATACTCACATATGCTGGTGTGACCTAGCACAGTGTTTTCTTGTTTTTAATACTCACATATGTTGGTGTGACTTAGCACAGTGTTTTCCTGTTTTTAATACTCACATATGATGGTGTGACTTAGCACAGTGTTTTCTTGTTTTTAATGCTCACATATGCTGGTGTGACTTAGCACAGTGTTTTCTTGTTTTTAATACTCACATATGCTGGTGTTACTTAGCACAGTGTTTTCTTGTTTTTAATACTCACATATGCTGGTGTGACTTAGCACAGTGTTTTCTTGTTTTTAATACTCACATATGCTGGTGTGACTTAGCACAGTGTTTTCTTGTTTTTAATACTCACATATGCTGGTGTGACTTAGCACAGTGTTTTCTTGTTATTAATACTCACATATGCTGGTGTGACTTAGCACAGTGTTTTCTTGTTTTTAATACTCACATATGCTGGTGTGACTTAGCACAGTGTTTTCTTGTTTTTAATACTCACACATGCTGGTGTGACTTAGCACAGTGTTTTCTTGTTTTTAATACTCACATATGCTGGTGTGACTTAGCACAGTGTTTTCTTGTTTTTAATACTCACATATGCTGGTGTGACTTAGCACAGTGTTTTCTTGTTTTAATACTCACATATGCTGGTGTGACTTAGCACAGTGTTTTCTTGTTATTAATACTCACATATGCTGGTGTGACTTAGCACAGTGTTTTCTTGTTTTTAATACTCACATATGCTGGTGTGACTTAGCACAGTGTTTTCTTGTTCTTAATACTCACATATGCTGGTGTGACTTAGCACAGTGTTTTCCTGTTTTTAATACTCACATATGCTGGTGTGACTTAGCACAGTGTTTTCTTGTTTTAATACTCACATATGCTGGTGTGACTTAGCACAGTGTTTTCTTGTTTTAATACTCACATATGCTGGTGTGACTTAGCACAGTGTTTTCTTGTTTTAATACTCACATATGCTGGTGTGACTTAGCACAGTGTTTTCTTGTTTTAATACTCACATATGCTGGTGTGACTTAGCACAGTGTTTTCTTGTTTTTAATACTCACATATGCTGGTGTGACTTAGCACAGTGTTTTCTTGTTTTTAATACTCACATATGCTGGTGTGACTTAGCACAGTGTTTTCTTGTTTTTAATACTCACATATGCTGGTGTGACTTAGCACAGTGTTTTCTTGTTATTAATACTCACATATGCTGGTGTGACTTAGCACAGTGTTTTCTTGTTTTTAATACTCACATATGCTGGTGTGACTTAGCACAGTGTTTTCTTGTTTTAATACTCACATATGCTGGTGTGACTTAGCACAGTGTTTTCTTGTTTTTAATACTCACATATGCTGGTGTGACTTAGCACAGTGTTTTCTTGTTTTTAATACTCACATATGCTGGTGTGACTTAGCACAGTGTTTTCTTGTTTTTAAGACTCACATATGCTAGAGCTTTTGCTCTTCTTGCTTTTCTCCAGTCCAGCCCATTCACTTTATACCCACTGACCTGCATTGATGATATGGAATGGATTTATGTATTAGGAAATTATAATTTAAGTATGTAGAATTTCTTTAGATGTGCCATCAGTCTGTTACTGAATATTATGACTGAAGAGAACTCCTGCAGTTGTCTAGCACTGGATGTGATTACTCCAGTATTAGCCAGATGTAACAGTACCTCCTCACCTCAGGCACTCCCACTAAGCAACATTGGAGAGTCTGATTTTAGTCTGCAAAATGAGATGGGGGAGAGCACATGGATACTAGGGAGGTCAAAAATGTGCCTTGGTTCTCCACACCCAAAGACTCTTCATCCCAGTTGGCACCACTTTAAGCCAATTATGTAAAAATGATAAGATGCTGAAATTCCCTTTGGACCAAACATGCATGTAACTCTTCTATATTGAGCTGTAGAAGAACTTGAGAATGCGGTTGATGACCTTTTAAAGCATTTGAGCTTATACATACAGCAGGATATTTTTTTCGACATATTGCTTAGATCTTCAACACATTTTTTGAGACACATCCTAAAACAGCCAATCAAATTCTTCAGGCCTTGACAGAAAGATAATACCCTAAAAAATGTAATATTTTAAAGATAGAGATGACCGAATTTACTCTTAGACCATAAAACGAATGTGTATTGCCCATGATGAGCTTATAAAATATTCAGGCAACAGTTATGCATTCCAGTTTTTAGTGGTTAATCTAATGATATCACATTTAAAATATGTAAATACATTTCTTACTGTGCAAAATATATAAAAATAAACATGTGGAATTGGGCTTTTTGTATTTCACATATACACCTTATGAGTTAGATAGTGAACTGGTTAAACAGTGTGCACAAAGGTGTTCTGCGTCATAACCAGACCTTACATTTTAGGGGTCTTAGCAAAAGTTTGATTTTTACATTAGTGACAACAAACAGAATTTTACCTAGGATTCTACATGATGCCTATTAAACTCAGAACACAGTTGTGACAACAAACAGAATTTGATCCTGTATATGAAACTTGTTAAATTTTAATGCATGAGTGCAACAGTTCAAATCAAAGGAAGTGGAAGGAAAGAAAAGAGAAAGACATTTGTGAGAACATGCTTTTAAATGGTGAGGTTAGAGTGAGAGAAATTATTTAAGTAAATTGTTCTAGAAATAATAATTATACAGCAGTGTGCAGGAAGAACAAGGAGAAAAGATAAGTTTGAGAGGTAACACCAGGGAAATAGGCAGAGGTGTCAGCAAAGATAAAGTGGTTGGATCATGCATTAGATGTGGCAGAGGTTGAAATAGATAACCTGAGTGAGAGGAAAGATGGATGAGGATCACACGACCATAAGGCAGTACTAGGCTAATGACCCTAAAAGGCCTTTTTAAGTCTAGATATGCTTCCCAGAAATATTAAGTACTGACCCCATAAGTTATATGTGGGATATAATTTAGGATTGAGCGGTCAAGCACTTACAAGCTTACTCTCTCTGATAAAGACATAGTTGCCAGACCAGGGATAAATTCATGATTCCCCATTCACTGATCCAAGTTTTGCTTGAATAAGTGAAGGTAAAAACTTTGCTTCACATGTTTAGGAAGCCTGTTTGAGAGAAGGGGCAGCCTATGAGGCACATACCTGCACCTCTAGTATGTCCTGTTTATATTGTAGGCTATGTTTTATGTCCCTGGATCGAGGGTTTCAAAGTCCATTAAGACTTCATCCATCAGAGGATACTTTGTTGGCCTGGCATTGGTAATTTTGCAGCAGCCTATAGGCGACCGAGTATAAGGACAATGCTTTGAGGTGGTCTGTGTGGGACCATGTATTCTCTTTTTGAGAAACCTCTGTATTCATTCCACTTGTTGCATATGCCTTGTCAGACACATACCGAAGAGTGCAATGTACTCAGTGAGTGGTCTTATTAGAGCAGGTCACAACAGAATAATGACATCTTTGTACATGGACGCCATACCATTTCTTATAAGTTTTGCAACATGGATTGATTTCCTTAATGCTCTAGACATATTATGATCAAAGGCCAATCACTGTCTACATGGGTTCCCAAACCCCTGACTATTGGATCTATTCTTAGCGGTGTATTATCAATGTAATAATTGCAGAGGTGGCCATCTGAATTAAAATAGTGAATTAAAATAGTTAAAGCTTCTGGGCTAAACGAAAACACTTGATGTTGACAGATTCATTGAGGCCAGGTGTTTTATCAGCTTTCAATTTTAATGCTTTAGCTAAGCACTCGTTGACCTGTTTAGACTCCAAAAAGTTTTCTTTTTTGTATTAGATTCAGTTAACTATGACAATTTCTCTGGGAACTTTAAAGTCCTTTTAGAATGCCATGAATCATTGTGGCAGATTAAACTGAGAGCTGATAAAACACCTGGACTCAATGAATCTGTCAACATCAAGTGTTTTCTTTTAGTCCAGAAGCTTTAACTATTTTAATTCAACATTTATATGATTTTACTATTTAAATTATTCATCACAGGAACTAAGTGTTATTTGAATTGTATATATAGTTACTTTTTTGCAAGTTTCAGCACTGTTTCTTCAAGAGAACAATTTCTTTTAATTGGAATTTTATTGGTTGTTCATCAATCATGTGATTTTTTAGCACCATTTTAAAACAGCTTAGTGTATTTCATGTTTTAGATCAGGGTTGTCCAACCTTTTCAGTTGCAAAGGCCGCATTGAGTCAACAGAAATGGTCTGGGGGCCGCATGTAAAATATATCATGTTGACGGCAAGTGAGGACCAAAAAAAAAAAAAAAAAAAAAAAAAAAAAGGTCTCACGTAGACTGAAGAGCAAAAAAAAAAAAAACATTGCAGTTACGCATTCAACAGTGGCATACAAGCAATCAAAAAGAGCTAACTAAACATGGAGCTACTTCTGTTTAATGCAGAACACAAGAAGCTCCGTGTTTAGCAATTTTTGATTGGCCCGTATGCCAGGTATATGGGCTAATCAAGAAAAAAAAAGCTAAGTGGAGGCTGGCCGGGATTTCATCCGGCAGGGCGGGACTCGGGATCAGGCTGCTGATCTCGGGACAGTCCCGCCCAAATAGGGACGTCTGGCAACCCTGCAAACGAACAAAGTCGACCCCCTGGCTGTATTGTAGGTGAATTTGAACAATGAATAAATTAATAAATGCATAATATTTGCCCTAAAATTCAATATCTCATTCTAATTATTAAAAAAACAGTTCCAGTCCCAAAACACAAGACTTTAATCTTATCACAACATTTTGTATTAATTTTGTTAAAAAACAGCCTTTAACTACACCACCACTGATTTCCAAATACAAATATTAATTTATAGGCTCAGTCTGATAGTGAAAGCTCAACTACCCACCCTTTCATGCATCTTTTTCCAAGATGCTGTCAGTGCAGTCAATGACAATGCCAACTTTACACAGCTCCTACCACTAGTACTCAGTTATACTAATATAACATCCCATTTTCAGTTTCCATTTCATTAACTTGTGAAAACCCATTCTATTAACAGTAAAATAGCAATTTCTTAATTCCTCTGTAGACTCTATTGCTCGACATTCATCATGTTAACAAAAGCTAGAGACATCAGCTCTCCAACTTCCTATGTGATGCACACTGTAATTCAAATAGAATCCCCACTGCAAATCAGAAGATGCTCCAATTCTAGCTCATTACTTAATATGTTCCCTAAACTATCTGGATTAAATCAGGAATGCTCTTCAAACTGTCATTTAATGATTATGAAGTTTAAAAATCCTTTTACAAAACAACTTGCAAAAGGTAAAATGACTACTTGCTATCTAGAAACATACATTATCTAGTTATCAGAAATCATGGCAAGCCTGGTACTTACTGGGCAGCATGAGAAAAGCCTAGTCACAGTCACCTTCCACAAATATGCAGCTCATCGGCAGAAGGTGTATATACAAACTCCAAGCCACCCCCATGAAGCTCATTATGGTTCAGGACTGTGGTGGCTGAAATGGCCAAATATGTGGAGATCGACAGTACAAACCGTCAGATCTGACAGTGTTACAGGATTAATCACATGGTTAGGTTCTAATCTAGAATCATGCAGGTTAGACTTAAACAGCAGCCTCTGTAATGTCTGTAATCAGCTCCTCCTGGAATGACATGCTGTGGCTCTTCTGATGAGCATTCTGTCATTACATCCCCCCAGTTATATTAGAACAGTTCGCTTTCCTCAAGTTCTGATTCTAACGACTTACCTGTTACTGCAGGAGATGTGTAGTCAGTGTAATAAATCCCCCTCACTCTCAATTCTTTCTTCGCCGCGATCTCAACCCTCTTCCTTCAGCTGTGTACTGCGAATGAATCTACCGACGCAAAAAAACGAGAGGATGGTGCTTTGGCGCATGCGCACACCAGCTGAAAGACGCTGGCATAAAAAAAAAAATGGGAAAAAAGTAATGTGGCGCATGCGCACAACAGCTGAAGGACGTGGATGTGAAAACACATGGAAAAAAGTAAAATTTCAACTTAAGGGTCGAGGGCCGCATGGAAGAGCTCTGAGGGCCGCATGCGGCCCGCGGGCCGCGGGTTGGACACTCTTGTTTTAGATTCTGAGGAAGTTCTTTGTATTTGTATTAATTAAGGAATGAAAAGCGCTTCAATCTAAAACAGCATCTGAGATTCATTTCAAGTGGGTTTTCCAGTAGAACAGTTCTTTTGTTTGTTGGTCTTTTTTTCTACACCGCTTTGGAATTTATAAATTTAATTAAGTGGTTTTAGTAAACACAGGCTGGGCCTCAGTTTATTATTTGCTAAGTTACTTTTGGAGTGTAACTAGCAACTTTATGCAGTAATAGCTGAAATATCTTGTCATGCATTTGTGACATGACAGAAACATATATTAAATTCAATGAGAATGTTTTGAAGGTTCTCATACCACCCCTGCAGGTTGAAAATTTACATTTATATAATTGTCACAATTTTTGCAAGTTAAAAGGTTTTGGCTTTTCTCTAGCTGCAAGCTTAGTCACAGGTTTCTATCAATTCACATGTAGACCTCTCATGTGGAATTGTAAAGGAGTTTATTAAGGCTTCATGACATCGTTTCTCTATTCCTTGGTATGATTTTGACATGTTCTGCAAGCTGGGTGTTTCCTCCATTTTCTTTAAACTTTTGCATAGTTCATTGCTAGGAATTACATATTCGTTATAATATGTATTTTCATTTGCAACACATAGCTTTCCTTATGGCATAGAGGAGCTTCATTGGTGGTGATTAAGCGATAAATCCTTGCCTACAGCTTAGAAGGCCCCTGTTCAATTAGCAGCTTAGTCAGCTGATGGCACAGGCAAGGGCGATAGGTGTCTCTACCCTAGGAGTGAGGGAGCATGCTGAATATAGTTCTCACTGAGATATGGTGGAAGCCAAAGCCCCTAGAGAAACAGTTCACCAGGCTGAGCATGAGGGAGGGCTAGGGATACTGTTAATGGCCCAAAGCAGGGATGTCCTCAAGCTATTTCTCATTACCTGTTCAGCAGAAATGCATATATATTAGCATGCTGTGAGAGGTGATAGGACTAGGATAGCTGACTGACTGGCGAGCACATAACTCCTGGTGCCATGCCCTGTGGCCCTGACTGGATCCTTCTCTTCCCTAGATGTTAGTAGTGAGCACCTCAAAGTTGATTTGCCATAAAGTTAGGGAGCCCACCCACTGCAAAGGTTAACACACCCACTGCATGGCATCTAGATCCAGACTCCAGAGAGGTCATCATACCACAGAATTCAGCCTTCATCAGACCTATCACAGAGTATAATACCCTCTTCGCTATGTTTCTGACTGGACACATGCAGCAGCTGGAATGTTCACAAAGGTTACTTACAAATAGAATACAATTAGTAAACACAATGTCCTACACTGATCACCTCAAAGCTATGTCTCTTTACTCTGTATCATACAGACTTCTGAGAGGTTGTCTTTGCTTGGCATACAAGGAATTCCCTGACCCTGTTTTGATGAACCTTTTGCACATCCGCAAAACAAACAGCAACAGAACTACTAGATTAAGAGACCTACATTTTGCTTATGACATAAATAGGACATGTTGGAGAGACAGATATGTTTCTCAGAGAATTCCCATTCTCTGGAACAGGCTCCCCATCCATGTTTAGCAGAGTTCCTCCCTATCCCTATTTAAAAAAAGTTGGACCAATGGATGAGTAATCAGAAATTCACCAATGGTCTGGTGCCTTTGTCTCTGATGGATAGAGGCAGTCAGTAAATCACCCCCTATATTAATTACATTTTGTGGGTCACATCTGTGTTGTACAGCTAGGCTTATAAGGGTCTTACTCAAGAGTGTCCAACCCGCGGCCCGCGGGCCGCATGCGGCCCTCAGAGCTCTTCCATGCGGCCCTCGACCCTTAAGTTGAAATTTTACTTTTTTCCATGTGTTTTCACATCCACGTCCTTCAGCTGTTGTGCGCATGCGCCACATTACTTTTTTCCCATTTTTTTTTTTATGCCAGCGTCTTTCAGCTGGTGTGCGCATGCGCCAAAGCACCATCCTCTCGTTTTTTTGCGTCGGTAGATTCATTCGCAGTACACAGCTGAAGGAAGAGGGTTGAGATCGCGGCGAAGAAAGAATTGAGAGTGAGGGGGATTTATTACACTGACTACACATCTCCTGCAGTAACAGGTAAGTCGTTAGAATCAGAACTTGAGGAAAGCGAACTGTTCTAATATAACTGGGGGGATGTAATGACAGAATGCTCATCAGAAGAGCCACAGCATGTCATTCCAGGAGGAGCTGATTACAGACATTACAGAGGCTGCTGTTTAAGTCTAACCTGCATGATTCTAGATTAGAACCTAACCATGTGATTAATCCTGTAACACTGTCAGATCTGACGGTTTGTACTGTCGATCTCCACATATTTGGCCATTTCAGCCACCACAGTCCTGAACCATAATGAGCTTCATGGGGGTGGCTTGAGTTTGTATATACACCTTCTGCCGATGAGCTGCATATTTGTGGAAGGTGACTGTGACTAGGCTTTTCTCATGCTGCCCAGTAAGTACCAGGCTTGCCATGATTTCTGATAACTAGATAATGTATGTTTCTAGATAGCAAGTAGTCATTTTACCTTTTGCAAGTTGTTTTGTAAAAGGATTTTTAAACTTCATAATCATTAAATGACAGTTTGAAGAGCATTCCTGATTTAATCCAGATAGTTTAGGGAACATATTAAGTAATGAGCTAGAATTGGAGCATCTTCTGATTTGCAGTGGGGATTCTATTTGAATTACAGTGTGCATCACATAGGAAGTTGGAGAGCTGATGTCTCTAGCTTTTGTTAACATGATGAATGTCGAGCAATAGAGTCTACAGAGGAATTAAGAAATTGCTATTTTACTGTTAATAGAATGGGTTTTCACAAGTTAATGAAATGGAAACTGAAAATGGGATGTTATATTAGTATAACTGAGTACTAGTGGTAGGAGCTGTGTAAAGTTGGCATTGTCATTGACTGCACTGACAGCATCTTGGAAAAAAGATGCATGAAAGGGTGGGTAGTTGAGCTTTCACTATCAGACTGAGCCTATAAATTAATATTTGTATTTGGAAATCAGTGGTGGTGTAGTTAAAGGCTGTTTTTTAACAAAATTAATACAAAATGTTGTGATAAGATTAAAGTCTTGTGTTTTGGGACTGGAACTGTTTTTTTAATAATTAGAATGAGATATTGAATTTTAGGGCAAATATTATGCATTTATTAATTTATTCATTGTTCAAATTCACCTACAATACAGCCAGGGGGTCGACTTTGTTCGTTTGCAGGGTTGCCAGACGTCCCTATTTGGGCGGGACTGTCCCGAGATCAGCAGCCTGATCCCGAGTCCCGCCCTGCCGGATGAAATCCCGGCCAGCCTCCACTTAGCTTTTTTTTTCTTGATTAGCCCATATACCTGGCATACGGGCCAATCAAAAATTGCTAAACACGGAGCTTCTTGTGTTCTGCATTAAACAGAAGTAGCTCCATGTTTAGTTAGCTCTTTTTGATTGCTTGTATGCCACTGTTGAATGCGTAACTGCAATGTTTTTTTTTTTTTTGCTCTTCAGTCTACGTGAGACCTTTTTTTTTTTTTTTTTGGTCCTCACTTGCCGTCAACATGATATATTTTACATGCGGCCCCCAGACCATTTCTGTTGACTCAATGCGGCCCTTGCAACTGAAAAGGTTGGACAACCCTGATCTAGTGCTTCTAATGTTATTTGTTTTGATAATGTGCAAACCTTGCATGGCAGGCATAGCTCACCGCTCAGTAACCTGTATGAGACAGTGTATAAATATAGGGCTTTATGATGATCCATATAGGACAATGTGTTTATACCCTGGATTCTCCTAGTAAGGAGCCTTTGTAGGCATTCCAGCTATTGCATATGTCTGGTAAGGTACATGCTAAGGAGGCACTATACTCAATGATGCGTCTGATAAGGGCCAAATAAACTCCAACTATGTCTTGCAAGAGGTGAATATATCTCAACTGGCACTCCACCCTTCATCTTGCTCTGTTAATGGAGTAAACCTCAGAAATATTACATGGGTGCCCCAATTACAAGAAAACAATCAAATATCCATCACAGAGAGGTTGAGCTTAGTAACCAGCAGCTATGGATTATCTGTACTGGATTCCAAAATAAGTCAGTCAAGAAAGGGAGCTACAAGCAGGAATGCTATTAATATTATATAAATTTCTGAACCTGACCAACTAAACATTATGGGAAATAAGTCAGGAGAGTGCATGGCAAAACCTGACCTTATATTGATCAAACCAATAAATTGGCTACACCTCTCCAGGTCTGAGGTAACCTCACCAAACAGTTTCACTAAAATGACAGTGAACCAACAAAGAAATCTGTAAAAGGCCTTAATGCTACGGCATGGTGTTGGTGGGTCCACATGGAACTTTTAGAATCAATTAGCTCATATTTAAAATAGATAACTCTCCCCCACTGGTGCTAATGCAGCTAATGGTGCTGAATGACCAGGATACCCAGATGTTCCTAAGAGTGACCCAAACTGGAATTAAGCCAAATCTCAATTAGAAATGCAAGGTCAGTATCTCATAGCAAGTCAGCTGTAATGGTGATCTTTTTGCATAAGGACTTTACATTACAGTACCATATCCAATATGAAAATAGTGGTCTGCAGTTCCTATCCATAGACCACTGATATAATTCAAGTTTCCTGAGTACAGTATGGAAACAAGGTATTCTTAAATCAATATGTGACTTTGCCCTGAATGAAATCCTAATTGGCATGAAGACCTGCTGTTGTGACTTCAAACCATGTGATGCCTATGCCCCCAACCCTCTGTCCCTGAAAGAGTCCTAACTGTTAGCAAAGTTTTACATATCCATAAAAAAAAACACAAATGAGTAGAAAAAGAACAACCCCTTCTACACAGACTAGGACCATAAAGTAAACACAGTAAAATACTAGAAAGTTATAATAAAACATAAAATTGGAGTACTGACTGAAAAATGTAAAGATAGTAATACAAACAAACCATCCGGTCTAAGTACCCAGTAGACAAAAAAAAAATAATGAAATAAATATAAATAAATTCTCCAGTTGACAATAATATCAAAATGTACCTAGGTACAGACTATAGTGGCATCATATTCAAAGGGTGGGTCATCAAACAAAGATGACAAATGTATGGTGGAGGTGTATAACTCAAGGTCCCAGAAAAACCTGGGTCTAGAAAATCAGAAAAGTTGGGTCTAGAAAAGCACAAGCTGTTAACAAATTCATCAAAGGTAAACGTAGTTACATAAGAAGAGAGAAACTGAGAGAAAAAATGATCATAAATCACAGTGCATATAAAATTAATTAAATACAGATGCTCAGATTCTTAAACAGCAAATACTGGTACCACAGGCAATGTGGTGGCCAGACACAGTATAGGAACTACAGGCATATGATTCCTGAAGTTAACTGTGTGCCTACTGCAAGAAGAAATTGTGCAGCACAACTAGGTTGCATTGTAAAAAAGCTGAGTGTGGCGTGTTAAGCAGACAGTACACCAGAATGTTTGTTGGACCATGTAGGACTCTCTGTTTGTGAACAGGAGGCATGATGGGACTAAGTGGACACAGATGACACATGACTGGAGCCAGCATACACTTAGTGCCCCATTATATACTATATGGTGGTCATCTATCTGATGTTTTAGGCCACAGAGAGAGACTAAAACATTGTATACAACACTCTAAAGTAATGCATGCAACATATCATTTGCACCTGGTTGCATGGATACAACCTAAAATATATATATAGTAAAAGACCATAATTGCAAATGCACTCTGGATTAGTAGTACATAGGGAAACATCTTGATGGATGAAACTATATGCTAGAAATTGAGTTTGCTTGTGGCAATAATATGAACTTCTGTTTACAGACCATAAAAGAACAATATGTATTCAGGACTGGACAAAGTGTATCACTGCTGGTCCCTTTACACTATGACTAGTGATAGGAATAACAATGTACTACTATCATTCTTTGTTAATGGCTCTAGCAGCAGCAACAATGTACCTCACAAATTTGTTGCAGAACTTGATTTGGACAATGCTGCACAGAGGGAACTAGAGCTTGCTTGCATGGCCCTGTTCAGAATTCTTATGTTGATGTTATGTAGCATATATTTGCTCAGGAAATAGTATACATGAATGAGGTATAAGTCTCAGAAACATGCTAGCAGTGTACACCTCAGTATGCATGTTTGCATATTAACCAAGTTACCATATCTTTACTGAGATGTGCTGTTAGGCTGACAGCATCAGAAATATGCTAGCAGTGTACAGCTCAGTATGCATGTTTGTATATTAACCAAGTTACCATATCATTACTGTGATGTGTTGTTAGGCTGACAGCACCACCACTGGCTGATGGGGGGCACACACTATATGGATTGCTTGCCTCTGTGTGTTTTAACTACAGTAAAGGAGGAGCGGTTGAATTTTCAGACTGAAGCCAGCAATTGAGTTTGAGAAGCGGGGAATAGCATTGCTCAGATCACTGCTGTGTCTTGTTATCCTGAAGCAACTGAGTTTGAGAAGCAGGGAATGGTGTTCCTCAGATTACGACTGTGTCTTGTTACCTTGTTGGACTGCCATACATTATTTTTAAGCTGCATGGTGTATCTGAATATGTTTCATGCAGATTTAATATGTACACCCTTGCTCATTATTATGTGTGTGTGTGTGTGTGTGTGTGTGTGTGTGTGTGTGTGTGTGTGTGTGTGTGTGTGTGTGTGTGTGTGTGTGTGTGTGTGTGTGTGTGTGTGTGTGTGTGTGTGTGTGTGTGTGTGTGTGTGTGTGTGTGTGTGTACCTGCACGTCCACATGGAGACAAAGTCGATCTGTATCGCATTATTCTAATGTTGATGTATCCCTTACAGCACCATAGGCACGCCATGCAGTATTTTCATCTACAAGTGAGCTGCACACAATGGATGTTGATGGTATACAGTTGCATATGCCTCCTACAGCAGCCTGTTTCCCTGATACTTACTGAGGTCCATTCTGAAGCCCTCCCCCAACATATTAATGGCTTCTGTAAATATTTTACTTCTGCATATCGTTGGATAATACTGCCTAAAGTCAAATTGTTTTATTTTGATTGTTTGTAATATTCTCCAAATGACTGCGAGATGATGTATCAGCAAAGTCAGACCATAAATTGTTAAAGTCTGTAGAAGGGCAAAGATTCTCCGCTAACTGTAGAGAGCTCCTCTTTGATATGATAGATATGGAAAAGCAATTTATTGTATATGACAACAGTTACAGTGATGGAAGTCTTAGTTCATAAAACCAAATTAATTATGCATTTTATTATAATTACCATGGTCATTATCTACTACTGAACCTTATTATTATGACTATAGGTACCTGAAATGCTTTACTGATAAATAAACATAGGCACTGAAACACTTTATTGTTAACGATTGTTTGCCTGGTATCATGTTCATTATGAATTCCCATTGTTAAAATGTCTTTATCTCCCTCTGTCTTAATCTTTGGCAGCTATGCGACTGACCCTCAACTGCCACTGGTGTGCTCTCTTTGACCTCAGGAGTCACTCCTAACCCCCCCCCCCCCAGCCTGATCATTTAAAATATATTAAATGTCTGTTACAAGCAGTGAAATGTTTGCTGTGAGGCAAGGTCACAGTGAATTGTTGAACATCGAAATTCTAGACACTTGTTGCCATCTAGTGGAATAAAGCATTCACATTAGGTACCATTTTGTACCTGATGTAACAGAGATGAAAGCACTGCCAGACTATGATTACCAGTCTAGGCATTTTTAATCTCATTAGAAACAAGCTCCCTTTCTTCATAAGAAAAGTATGTGCTACAATAACAGCAGTGTAAACTAACAGGGGTGAAGGCTGATACAGCTGTGTTAGAAAAACAAACATTCCCATGACCCTTTTCTCTGTATGATACTGACATATACATCCATCTTACATATGTCTAATATACAGTTCAGTGTTTGCCAACTACCGAAGATATGCATTTTTTATGTAAGATACTATTACATTTCATATCGATATTACTGGTTATTTAGTACTGCACAATTTACGTAAATATGTCACACTTTATATGAATCAGTTACCCCAAAAGCAGTGGTATTACTGCCAATTAATGAGGATTCGACTGAAGCATTCACATAGACAGAAACATAGATTATGGGATATATATATATAGATAGACAGAGATTTGACAGACATAAATATAGATATGTATTAAAGATTATATATAGATAAGATAGATATACAAGCAAATAAACATGGATATATGCGGTAGTGCAATCATGGCTGCTTACCATCTTTTCTAATCTAATCAATTGAAATTCCTTAACACCATCCTTCAACCACATTTTACTCTCTTTTCACTTCTTGTATCTGTATATTTACGAACTTATTTAAAATGAGCTTGCCTATCCATTTTTTTAAAACATTTGTTAAACACTTATTTTTACTTGTTGTTTTATATTGCCAGTATGAATTGTCTATGGTCAAAGTCATGGCAAAAACAGTCCTTGGATCAACCCACCTGTCTGGTTAAGAAATGGTAAATGCATAAATAAATGCTCTACGATTTTAATAACATGACAGATTAGCTGTGAACTCCTGCATGGTAAATGCAAGGATAAGAATGTAACATTTATGCAACTGAACCTATTCCAGCACTGTCTACTTCAGCCCAAATAGCCTCTTAAATATAAGGTATTTATGTAGCCAGGTGACCTAAGATGAATGGGTAACTCAAGTGCTGGATAGCTGCCCATTGAGGCCAGAAGTGAGAGACTGGTATCTGCTCATACATCTCAGGGGCCAGAGAGAGAGAGGGGTGGCCTGGTACACTGCACTGCTGATGCTTGCTGATGGATGGATGGCAAACTAAGCAGTGTATGGGCTGACGATGTGTGCCTGATTCTTCTAAGTACTGTACATGCACTGTAACCAGACTATAACCCCAATGAAACTGTGGGTGTATGTACTGATTTAGGTACCATTTCATTTACTGACATCCAAAGATAGATAATGGTTACTCATTATTAAACGAGTCCTAACATGCACCTATCCTACCAGCAATCCTGATGATTCAACATCTACACCTAACATACTGTTATAACACCAGAAATCATGGAACCATAACACCCCCAAATGAACATAGACCTATACAACCACAAATCATAGTGCCATGACTACTGTATACCTAACCTACACCTATAATATCAGAAACATGGTGCCTTGACACCAAAAAGCACTATGAAGAACATGTTAAACATTAGCAATATTTTATGTGTGTACTCTACAACCTTGCAAGCTGTTCTGTATTTGCACATTTTTCTTAATCAGGCTTTATTAAAAATAAAGAAAACCAATGAACTTTCAAAGCATTAAACAATGCACTGTAAAATCACACGAGCACAGGAAAATACATTTCTTGGGTGGCAAAAGCCAAGGTACCTTTTTGGCTGGGCTTGTATAGGCCCCAGAGCTGATAGCCTAGTACGTACCTATGAACCTAAAAAACAAAACACCATTAGTTTTCACTTAAATAGCGGCATTTTTAATGTAAGAATTATGATGCCATTTCACTAAATAGCATTAACATATAATCAGCCAGTATTGGAACAACATTAACGAACAATTAGCCAGTATTGGAACAACAGTAACATACAATCAGCCAGTAGTGGAACAACATTAATGTAGAATCAGCCAGTAGTGGAACAACATTAATGTAGAGTCAGCCAGTAGTGGAACAACATTAATGCACAATCAGCCAGTAATGGAACAACATTAACATACAATCAGCCAGTAGTGGAAAAATATTAAAGTACGATCAGCCAGTAGTAGAACAATATTAACATACAATCAACCAGTAGTGGAAAAACATTAACATACAATCAGCCAGTAGTGGAACATGGGTAGAACCCTATATGATCTATATTCATTTTAATTAGTTCCACAGGATAGACACAGTTTACTTCCAAAACTTAAAATTAACCTGAAAGGACATTGGTCTTGCTAAATCCCATATCTTGTGGTACAGGGGATGCACTTCTGCTGAGGACTCTCTGCCATCTCCTAGCATTCTTAATCCAGATGATAATAATTCATAGGTGGGAGGGGTTAGAATCAGTGTTTCACTGACTATGTATGACTGATCTGATTCCACCTTTTAAAAGACCACGACAATCCATGTCTGCTTTATATAACTTGAAGACTACCTTAGTAAAAGCAAACGACATCCACAGCTGCCTTCTATACTTAATCATGTCATCATCAGAGTTTATCAAGTTAATCTTGCTGGCCTAATATATTAAAGAAATGACTCAACAGTGCTGAATTAAACTAAGAAGAGTTTTATAATCCTCTGTTGTACAGTATATATTCCTATGCCTCAGTATAGCATTAATAACTCCCCCAAGACATTGATGCTCTATACACATTTTCACTAATGTAATATTGCACTGCACAACCAGAAGCTGTGCCTTAGTTGCCATGTCTAAGAAAATGGGAATTTAAATTTCTTTTCAGATCACTCTCAGAAGTGCCATATAACTATCCCTCTTCCATAGATTTGTGTATTATATCATGGTTTACCCATTCCTTCCACCATAGTCCATGATGATCCACCTGAATTTTTTCATTATTTCACAAAAGCCCCACGAGAAAGACAAAATAATGTTCTTTGGCAACAATTCTAAATTAAAAAAATTCTAAGGGACATATCTGAGTGCTATTCTTTATTGTATACATAATTTCTATCTGCTGGCAGTCTAACATTAACCAGATAAAGGAATTCTTATTTGGCATCACATGTTTGTAAATCTTAGAAAGGCTGCAAATTAGACAGAGTGCAAGACACTGGAAAGCAATGGGAACATATCTGTCAAAGCAGTTGGTAATTGAATGCCCCATTGTCTATTACATTTTCCAACATTGCTTTATAGACCAAACATTAATAGCTATTTGCTTTTTCAGATAGATGCTGAATATATCCATCAGTGGATAGAATGCATTTATCTGAAGCTTAACCATTTCAAAAAAGGAGACCTTGGCTATTCATGGCATTATGTAGGACCCAGTGGTACCTGTACTTGACTCCTGTATAATTTACTAAGATTTTAAACTGGAGATTATGTTTATAGTAACTAATCATTTTATTAAATACTTAATTCCAGCAGAGGACTTGGTTGTGATGATTCACTGCTTGGTTTCTTCATGGTTAAATGAGTGCAACATTTACATAGAGGTCCCTGGCACAGAAAATGATAGGATGCAGCTGATGCAAACCTCTGCAGCTTATCTTTTGACAAGCATGCCTTGTTTCAATACATTATACTTCTATTGTGAAGTCTGTACTCTCTGCACATACATTCCTGTGCATACCGTAAGGTTCTGTTGTTAGTGTTCTTTGTCTGTGTGACTTAGCTTCCCTTATCTCAAAGAGCTGCTAGTCTATTGCAGAGTGATGTAAATTCTTTACTCTACCACTTTGTGGCATGTTATCCAATATGCAGATGTTTCTACAACCATCTGTTCTGAAAAAATATGGTTAAGCTACAACAGTATACACAAGTAGCTCTCTCGCAGATTGAGACTCAGCTAAGTGACTCACAGCTCCTTCTAAACTCTCCCAAAAATCCAACCTTATCTTATTCCTCCCAACTATGTAACCTAAAAAAAAATTCATAGTCAATTCTATCATGAAATAATAGTACAATAGAAATGGTAAAGTATGACAAACCACTAGGGATACCATTCATGAAAACCTAAAAATCAATCACCACATAAAACAGGCTGTAGAAAACCCATCAAAAATTGGGAGCCATCTATAGAATCAAACTCCACCTGACAGAGCAGGCCAAAATAAGCATTGACTCATCTCATCCCCTACTCTCCTATATGTAGCCCTAATACTTACTCTCCTTACTTGACCAGTGCTATAATATAATTGCAAAATTTTCTGCCAGCCATCGTAATAGGACACATAACTGCCTTGCAGTAAAGTGACTTTGGTGGCTGAAATTAAGGCACTATTTAACCTTTTCACAGCTTCTTACAACACCTAAGCTCATATATGACCCATGCAAATGGCCAAGTCTAAGCTATATTCTCCACCACTACAGTCCCAAAAGTTGACTAAATGCCGCTGACTGTAACCAAATCAAACAATACAGCTGGAGGCTTCACCTACTCCATCTCTCTCTAAAACCTGAAATTCCATATCTCTCCCTTGCTCATAGAATATTAGAAAACAATGCTTCTTTCAAACTATACACGAGATCACCTAAAAATACTTGAGTATGCTCTTGCACCTCTCCTTGGATAATATAAATACAGCCTCTTTCTCTCAACCTCTTTTGCTGGGCCTCTCTACTCTCTGTATAACATCTCTATTCACTGAATGGCTCTCATACTCCTCCTCGTATAATCACAATTTCGTCTACTCCTGTTTGTAGTTCAAAGAACCCCCTACACTTATTGACAACCTCATAATTTACAAATATGTTCTGCTGTAAAGCTTTTGTTGTAAAGCTTTGTAACAAACTGAATTATATATCAATGATGAACTGTTTTCATTTTCTTGTCCTCAAATGTAACATTGTATGATATTTTTATTCGAATGCATACTATTTCCATATTAGATGTAAAAAAAAACTTTATCAAACTATGCCTAAATTATATTGACTGAAAATATATTTATACTTATTGTCAAAAATGTATATTGTTTTATTCTTTATTCATTTTATTGTGAAGCTTTTCTCCCTGGGCCTCCTCTGAAAAAGGGCAGATAGTCTACCTGATTTTATCATTCCGGTAAACAAATGCAACAATCAAATAAATAAATGAATGTTTCTCTTTCTTTCTGTCTCTATATATTATAATATATAAAATGAATATGTGTTGAAATATTGGAATGCAAATGCATAGAAACTGAAGTCTTTGATACCAACATTCCAAAATTCAACACATTGAAAAATGCAAAACAATGAAGCTAAAACTGATCACAAAAGGAAGCACAGATGTGATTTGCGATTAGAATACCCAAATCCCATCAAATATCCATACCAAATCTGAATAGTGGTTAGAGTTATGGAAAGGATTTTTGAAGGGTAAGGTGCAGCATTAAAGTTAAGGGCAGGGGAAGATTTAGAGTTAGCAGGTACTAGCAGGTTGGCAGAGTGATTTCACTGGGGAGCTTAGTTAACTAAAACAAGATTCACTGGAGAAGACACAGATGCTGGTAAAGATTCAAGGCAAAAAAAAGGAAGCAGCAGAGACTAAGATGGGCAGACAGCATTACTGAAATAATGAATGTCCCTATATAGAACCTTGCAAGAAGTGTAAACAATGTCCCTATATAGATGAAAGAGTTTCGTTTATACACCCTGTTACCAACCATGAATATACATTTCACACTAAAACCAATTGTCAGAGTGAGCATTTAGTATATTTGGCTAGGTGCACTTCCTGTGAGTCCTTCTATATAGGTAAAACTAATAGAAGACTCCGGGAACGTGTTAGGGAACATCTATACCACATGCGTGTTGGAACTCAAACCTATGCACTAGCAAAACACTATACAGAGAAAGGTCCAAATCACACATTCATTTTTCTTGTAATGCAATCATTTAAACCAAATATAAGAGGTGGGGACATAGAAACATTAACCGAAGAGAATGAATTAAGGTGGATTATCAGATGTCAAGCAGACAAGGAACCTGGGTTAAATGACAAAGCGTCCCTCAAACCGTTGTTACAGAAAAGAAGGGCTATAGTTTGTGTTTAAATGCACTCAGAGACTATGCTTTTGTTTTTTGTATATGCACACATATAATTTTGAACCTGGTGTATATTAAATGATTGAAATTTAAATATTTAAATATTAAGTAAATATATATTTAGTTTTTATTAATACTATGTAAGGCTGAATTAATTTTATTTATATTTATTTATATTTATTTTATATCATTTTACATAAATGTATTCTGTAGATGTTTTATACTAGATTTGTATAATTTATTTAAATTAGAATGATGTCATTATTGTAGAACCAATGAAGTTCAAGTGTTGAGTATTTAAATGTTTTATGAACTTTATTTTATTTTATATTTTGTCACAATTGTTAATAAACTTGGACTACATGAACTGTCCGTGTTCTTATTACATCCTTGTTGAATTTAAATTTGGATTGTTCTGCTTGACTCCTGTGGATGAACTTTTTATTCGCTTTGCGAAACACTGTGACGAGATTTTTGAACTGTTCCACAGGATTCTTTACCTTTTGGTGCTGTGCCTGCTTATTTTTATTTCTCGTGTTCTATTTTACGCTGCACCGAGGGAGCATGATCGAACCAGCAGCAGGAAATGATGCCATTGAACTACCGTATACCTTACGAAGCCATGATGTGAGTAACAGTTGTCATACACGCTTTCAGGATTGTGTAGTCGGCCAAGAGAACTTATTGCTCCTATACAAACCTACAGATGAAGATGACCCTGACGATGTTGACTCCAACAGCCTAATCGGGTTGAATGAGGAGCTTAATAAAATCGAATTGGATTTTTTGAAATTAAAGAGAATGTAATTGCAACGCCAGCACTTTGATGTTTGTTTGGACAGAAAAATTTTAAAGATGGACAACAGGTAACTTGTATCCAAGTTTATTATATCAATGGCAACAGCTCAATTTAGAGCTTAGCTACAAATATATGAAATTGTTAAATGACTTTTTTGGTGCAGAAGAGGAGAAACTGAGGAAAGACTTAATTAAACAGCAGGAGCATGTTTTACTTAAATTTCCAGGTCATAAAGCAGAACAAGCGATGGACAGACTTTTAGACAGTGTTAATTTATATGAAAGGAGATTGTTGGAACAGAAAAAGAACAAAATTAACAGAGACACTAGAGATTTTAAAATGGGCCAAGTCTTCACTTGGCCTAGACGTGTCAATGAAGCTAATAATAACCGCATGGCTCCTTTTACAAATGAACTATCTATCAATGTGTTGAATGTAAAACCATTAGAAACTGCAGTTACTAACAATGCACAAACAATTAATGCTGATTTAGATAATGATAATGCTATTAATACTGATGGTCCAACTTTAAACTTAGAGCTTCAGGTTACTTCTGATGATAGTGGTTTGATGAATGTAAATGCTATAAATGAGAAAGACAACAATGTTCCTACAGCATTTACCAACATCAATATTACTCCCTCTTTAGTACACACTGAACCAGTTGTAAGATGTAGAACAACTTCTACTATGCCCCCATCCACTATTTCTAACTCTGAAAGGTCTAACTTGTTAGTTCCTTTTCCTATAGATACCACCCAACACATGCAGAGACAGAGTACATACAGCAGGGGGAAGGTGAAACGGAAAGGTTCAGGAAGCGATTATACGGGTCCCACTCTGAAGAAGATGAGTGCTTAACCTATCGTATAAAATTTTGAATAAATTTGAATATCAAGTTTTAAATAAAGGTTTAACCTTCATTCCAAGTAAAACAAGTGACATCACAGATACAGTGCTAGACACTAGACTTTTTGCACGCAATATACAATTAAAGTTGGAATTTGGGGATAATAATGGTATGAATGGGCGCAAGGTTTTTCGAACTCCCAGCTTATATGTTCCCCCTTTACATCCATTATTAGAAACTTTTACTCGACTAGTAGAACAAGATCTATTTAAATTAAGAAAGAACGATAGGAGACTACATGGTAGACAGAATTTAACTTTTCAACAAAGGAAAGCCCTTACTGGGCTGGTAAATGACCACTCTATAGTTGTTCGCCCTGCTGACAAGGGAGGTCCCATAGTTGTGATGAATTCAGAAGATTATTTGGAAAGTATGTCATTAATGTTGAATGAAGATTCTTTTTATTCTAAAATCGAACTGGATGAAGTTACCAACAAGGTGTTCAGGATATATGACTTGTTAGATGACCTCTTTAAAAGCCAAGACATTAGTTTTGAACTCTTAAATTTTTTAACAGTCAATAAACCTCTCATACCAGCTATACAGGGGCTCCCTAAGATACACAAGTCCATGGAAAAGCCACCTTTGCGCCCCATAGTAGCTGGCAGAGGCTGGGTAACTGAACCTCTTTCGTTATACTTGGAACACTTTCTTAGGCCCATTGTTGATGCTAATTCTATTATTTTGAGAGACAGCAAACAATTTCTATTAGAATTATATGCATTTACAAAAGGGATACCTGATGACAAACCGTACATCCTTGTGACCATGGATGTAAAAAGTTTGTTCACAGTTATTCCTAATGATATAGGAGTACTAATGGTACACCAGTATTTGACTGAACATTCAGATTTAACATTGAAAACTATAGATTTACTAGCTCTCTTTTTAAAGACAGTTTTACAAAACAATGTTTTCATGTTTAATCAAGAGATATTTTTACAAAATGATGGCGTAGCTATGGGCACCTCGTGTGCCAATAGCTACGCCAATATAGTGATGGCTAGATGGGAGCAATCTGAATTATTTCCTTTGTTAGAGTTTCAAAATAATGTTTCTTTTTACAGACGTTTTGTAGATGATCTTTTTTTCATTTGGTTTGGATTAGAAAAAGAATTACTTGATTTTGTCTCAGTCATTAACGACTTGACTACTTTTCTCGATTTCACTGTTAATTATTCTAGAGACAGGATTTCATTTTTAGATATAGATTTAGTAAGGTTAGAAAGTGGCCTACTAAATACATTGGTACATCGTAAGTTATGCCATAGGAACACTTTACTTCACAGGGAAAGCATGCATCCTTCATAAGTCTTTGGAAACGTGGTAAAGGGACAAGCAATGAGAGCTTCGAGGCTTAATCCCACTCAGAATGGATATACAACGGAAGTTTTAAAACTTAAAGAAAGACTTCTTGATAGACGTTACAAAGAACATGAAGTGAAGGCTGCTATTAACTATGTAGATTCCCTTAGATTAACTAGGGCAAAACCATATTTTTCCGATGGTGAAGTAAATAGGGAACAACCACAAGGTTCCTGGGGCACAGGACCTTTGAAAGTCCCGTTGTTTTACACCACGGACATAGTAAAGATTCAGAAAGTATTTGAGAAGCACTGGGATGTACTTTTATTAGATGACAATATTAAGGAAGTTGTAGGATTAAAACCAGGATATGTTTACAGGAATAGGAAGAACTTGAAACGTATCCTTTGCCAACGACCTTTGAACATGCCATGCAACTACAATAATATTGACACAGTTAACACCACACCTTGTAAGAAGTGTAAACAATGTCCCTATATAGATGAAAGAGTTTCGTTTATACACCCTGTTACCAACCATGAATATACATTTCACACTAAAACCAATTGTCAGAGTGAGCATTTAGTATATTTGGCTAGGTGCACCTCCTGTGAGTCCTTCTATATAGGTAAGACTAATAGAAGACTCCGGGAACGTGTTAGGGAACATCTATACCACATGCGTGTTGGAACTCAAACTTATGCACTAGCAAAACACTATAAAGAGAAAGGTCCAAATCACACATTCATTTTTCTTGTAATGCAATCATTTAAACCAAATATAAGAGGTGGGGACATAGAAACATTAACTGAAGAGAATGAATTAAGGTGGATTATCAGATGTCAAGCAGACAAGGAACCTGGGTTAAATGACAAAGCGTCCCTTAAACCGTTGTTACGGAAAAGAAGGGCTATAGTTTCTGTTTAAATGCACTCAGAGACTATGCTTTTGTTTTTTGTATATGCACACATATAATTTTGAACCTGGTGTATATTAAATGATTGAAATTTAAATATTTAAATATCAAGTAAATATTTATTCAGTTTTTATTAATATTATGTAAGGCTGAATTAATTTTATTTATATTTATTCGTATTTATTTTATATCATTTTATATAAATGTATTCTGTAGATGTTTTATACTAGATTTTTATAATTTATTTAAATTAAAATGATGTCATTATTGTAGAACCAATGAAGTTCAAGTGTTGAGTATTTAAATGTTCTATAAACTTTATTTTATTTTATATTATGTCTGACGAAGCCGAAAGGTGAAAGCGCTTACAATTGTTAATAAACTTGGGCTATATGAACTGTCCGCGTTCTTGTTACATCCTTGTTGAATTTAAATTTGGATTGTTCTGCTTGACTCCTGTGGATGAACTTTTTATTCGCTTTGCGATATACTGTGACGAGATTAATGAATATGAATGATCGAGTTCTTAAAGAAGCAGTTGATGACAGACAGGCCTGGTATGCTACCGTTCTTGATTGCTCAAAGGTTGAAACATGCCTAAATAACTAAAAAAACAACAAAACTAAAGCAAATACTGAGTAGCAATGCAATACATTAAATATTTTAGTTAAATGGATACAATAAACTAGTTAATCAATACGTCAAATGCTTCATTTGTGAACTAACGCCAAGTATATATAAAACAAAATTGTAACAATACTAAAAGTAAGCAACGTAAAATAAGGATTTCACCACCTAAGCAAAATGACACCTATAATGAAAGATGTTTAGATCATTGAGATGCATTTATTTATTTATTTACTGGGGCAGAATACTGATCAAACAATGACCAGTTACAGGCTCAGCCCAGGTTATACCATAATGTCACAAAAAAGGACAGTATACCAAAATCAGTAGTTTACATTTATGAATAACCATAGAAAGTCCAACAAACAATATATACATTGAAGATCTAACACACCAAATATATGTACATTACATGCGTGAATGGGCGTACCTTCGTTGAAGGTTGTGTGTCAGGGCTGGTAACTCGGCACGTAAAAATCAACTACCAATCATTAGCGGACCGGAGTTCCGCTGTGGCGACCCCTAACCGGGAAAAGCCGAAAGACACAACAACAACATAAGTGTAAAAGAGAAGGGGGAATAAAATTAAAGTAGGAAAAGAAGAAGTGGTAGGGATGTGGGTAAGTAGTAGCTAGGTTAGGAAGGCTAATAGAGACCAGTAAGATGAAAGAGAAATGGACTAGATTATGGGTAATGGGTTTACAGCAGTAATGATGTGGTAAAATGAATCACAGTTTATGGTGAGTCTACGTGCCTTTATACTTTGGGGAAAAAATTAAATTTCAGTAACACAAAAGGTGAAAATACCACTGAGTGAACAGATACATAATCAGCATACACATATCTGTCCTGACTGATCAGCTGTCAGTTACATCACATCTCCCTAGTATTTAATCAACAGTCAAATCACATTCCTACCTTTCAACCATAATTCATGATGCAACTTTTTACATGAAATTGCACCAGAAAGAACAAGATTAATGAAATGAACAGCCTTATTGTTCTTGTTTTAAGTTAAACAAATAACAGCTGAGGAGTCTATTGCCGTATACCAGAACTACTAATCTCATTAACATAAAAATGAAAAATGAGACACTTAAACCCAAGAACAGAAAAAATCCCCAACAGTCTACCACCCTATGTCTTTAAACTATACAAGCATTACCCCATATTTCACACATAACAGTTGGTTGTATCAATATTTCATGCATAGCAGTTGTTTGTAGAATATGTTTTAAAATGTAAACTGTAGAGCCAGTATTTAGTGACTACTGAAAAGTGAAGTTTTGTGCACAGTACTGCTAACACAAAATGAGTATATTCAGCACTGCATATTTAGTACAATAAGTTACTTTTAGGGCAGGCTTGCATAATTAAAACCAATATCTACTACACTGTTCGTCAATCTACAATATACTTGATCAGCACTCTTGTATAATGTATCAATAACAACTAATCATCAATACTATGGTATATAACTGGAGGTATTTAGAAACAAACTACCACCACTATGTAGTGGTAAACAGCTTTGTGATTAGGCATGTATAAATGCCAACATAGCACCATCATATCAGGAGCAGGGCAGCATAATGCCGGTACAGAGCCATAATAATGGCAATAACAGCAGTGCTGGAGTGATGGTGCTATGTGCAATCATGTGACACACTGGCAAGCATCAGACAGTGACATTACCAGTGTTATACATGTTCAGATGTGCATCAAAGCACCCATAACTGGGACACAGGCAAACACACACATTGGCAGCAGCCCATACAAGGGTACCACAGCAAAGTACCAATTAATTCCATCATAAAAGTGAAAGGGAATGAAGTGCTATGACAGGCAGAAATGAAGAGCCACAAAGATATTCAACAGGAAGGGAGGATGGCGTGGGGAAGAAAGGTATACTTTTTGTGGGTGTGGATGCCTATTTATCATTTTTTTAAAGGATAGAGGGATTGTGCAGGTAGGACGAAGGTCACAGGGGAGGAAGCAGGTGCACACAAACATGTAATGAAGAAAAAGAATGACATGGAAGGTAGTGACAGATAAGGAGGGCAAAAATGGAGAGAAGTGGACTGACAAAAGGTTGACAATGGGTGATGTGAGCTGGTCAATAAACAGGGCATGTGGAATGACATATAAGGATAGGAAACACAATGACTGGGAGATAAATATGGGTAAGAAGTAAAAACAGCTGCATGACTGGGCTAAAGGGGAAATCCACCCACATGTTAGTCACACTGATAGCTGACATTATGGGGGGGAGGCTCCACCTCTGGTGACCCAGTGGATGGGGCCAGTCAGCTGTGTGACTCTGTCAGCCATATAAGATGACACTTAAGGATGCTAATGCAGGCATCCATCTGCCAGTCCCAGCTAGTCTTCCTTGGCAACTGCACATCCCACTGGATGATCCTGGAGAACCCCTCCATACCATACACCAAGCTGTGATATCCTATGGGAAACAACAGACTGACACTGTGTGTTTCATTTCTTTCCCTTTGGGTTACTGATGCTTGTTGAATTTCACCTCAGTCATCTGTACAGGAAACTTATTTTCCTACTGAATTATATTATTCAGAATCTTAACTGGAAGAGTCCTCCAAGCAGTCTTTAAAACATGTTCTTCATCTAAGAAAGAAGGAGATTTCACTATACTAAATCTGGAGAACAGTAAAATTTGAGGAAAAGGTAACCAAAACCCATACATATGTTTAGCCCCCAGTAGAAGTCCCTCCATAGGTTCAGAGAGTTTGGTAGCCACATGGTTAAAAGCTGATCATACTTTCCCAATCCATCTTCTCAAGTATTCTATATATTCTTATATTATTCCTTCCTGCCTGTTAATAAGATATTCTATCTTAGCCAAGAAAATATTATCTTATTTTACAAAACAAATCAGAATACATTCTGTAATCTTCTAGCTACATAATTTAATGAAGTTTCTATGTCTCAGAATTTCAGCTCATGCTGTTGGAAAAATTTCTTTAAAAATTATGTTTAAGAAAATGTTATCTTAAATACTTACCAGTTTAGTGAAATCCTTGCTTTTTTGAAGTCCTTGTAAAGATGAGATAATCCACTCTACATCTTTTTAAATGAAAAGTCATCCCATGAACCTCTGAAGTTATTCATAATAAACACAGTGGAAAAATTGTCAAACACTGGTAGTATCAATTAATATGTTGACATATGACACTGCATGTGCTGGTCCAAGTAGCATGAAAAACTCTGGAAGCACGTGTTGTTTTGCTATACTACAAATACGGCACAACTACCCTTAAACTCAGATCAGCACCCATTAAGAGAGGAAATGCAGTAAAATTCCAGAGCAATTGGAGCAGTGCAATGGAAAACTCCTGTGCTGCAGCTGGATGGTTCATACTTTGGGGAAGAACAAGGCACCCGTAAACCAATTAACAAACAAAAAGACCCAGAAATAACTTTACAGAGAAGCAAATAGGAGAGAAGAGATACACTGTAGACAACATATAAAAAGCTAGTATGCAGTAATATACAGTAATCCAGATCCATTAATATGGTAGTACAGATGAATTCCCAGGGGTATGCATGCTAAGAAGGGTTTTACTCTAGCGTTGGGCTTATGTTTGTGATGGTGCAAGACATCAGTGACCAGCGTTAATGCTTTCTAAAAATCTAATACCTCAATTAACAAAAAAAAAAAAAAAAAAAAAAAAAAACAGGAATCCTGTAAAGCCAGCAAGATTTTAGGTTATACAAGTGATCTAAAGTTTGATGTCCTTACCCACTGTCTGAGATATACCTTGGTGAATTGCCATTTTAGATAAAAGGCTCAGCCATTGGCTTACTTTGAGAACATGATGTCACTAGTAAGAAAATGGCCAGAGTAACAATCTTTTATAGAGTTTTTTATTCAAAATCTGGACTCGTAGCTTACTGTTCAGATGATAAATGTATCATGCTGCCCCCCCCCAACCCTAGCACAACCAAATGTATAAATTTGTGTACTTGTTTTTTTTCACCTAGATTACAGCTGTAAGGTAAATTAGTTATATTCCTTCAAACTGAACTTCAAAATATTGAAAAGTGAAGGACTTGGACATTTGTACAACTGATTTCTATCTGGAAAACTGTATAAACTAAGAAATTAATACATGTTTCATTATCTACCATAAACATATTCTAATTTACTGAGATCACATTTACATCTGTTGTCTCTGCTGAAAAAAAAAAAAAAACTCCAGACACCCAGAGCAACTGCAGATAAACACCCTGATGAGGGAATGGCTGGAAAGGTATAGAAAAACTACTTGAGTCATTCTGTTTAGGAAAAGATAATTACTGACAAACTGCAAGGAGACTAAACAACTTTTAAATGTGTGACATTTATTACTATATTATATGATAAAATGTTGCCTAAAGCAAACAAAAAAGCATTGTTTTCTGTATTATGCAGGTGGATGCAAATATTGCCATTCACTGTTGTTTCTAATAGTATTGTCTGTATGACATCTAATTTACTTCATATTATATCTTCTAATTTTTTCTAACTTCTACTAACATTTTAGTAAATTATTGGATGTGGTGTGAATGCAGCCACTTCTTGTCCTGCTAGCCTCACATCTGCCTGATTACTAAGCTAGGAAGTACATGACTTTAAGAGTTATTAAGAATGTAACAAATCATGTTAATTGCTTTAACTTGAATTGTAGTTTTTGTAACTCATCTTGACCATATATAATACTTAAGCAGTTACCAAAGTAACTAATATTTTATACATGACATCAAACTGACAAAGTTGTTCAAGAGAAACAATAGAAGCCTGAACTTGAAATGCCACTGAATGTAACAATCACATTCTGAACAAATAGTATTAACTTGACAATAGACACTCAATTTAATAACATGGGCTTCAGTATAATAACACTACTGTTTTAACTTGTCATAAATTGACATACACTATATTGAACATCAAGGGGAAGTATGATGATTTTCTCATATAAGTAAATGTGCATAACAGGTCATATAATTGCTTTAACTTGAACTGTGGTTTTGTAACCCATCTTGACCATGCATAATACTTAAGCTGTTACCAAGGTAACTAATGTTTTATACATGACATCAAACTGACAATGTTGTGATTGGAAACAATAGAAGCCTGAACTAGGAATGTCACAGAATGTAACAATCACATTCTGATCAAATAGTATTAAATTAACAATAATCACTCAGTTTAACCTTTGCTGATTATACAAAACAGAATGTTGCCATTTAAATCTAAACACTTTCAGTATATGCCATAAAATGGCAATTTATGAATATGGAAAGGGAATTTGTAATCATTAATCACAATAAGTGAATTTGTTGTTTTAATCTATAATTTCACTCATTTTATACTAAGAAATGACAGATATGAAAATGTGTAAATTTATGTGTAGGAAATGGGGGGGGAAGAGGGATGCACTGATAATTAAAATGTACTAACTTTCATCAATGTTTACATAAAACAAACTTGATGCTTTAAGTAAGTTAGCAACAAACAAAGTGATTACTTAAATGCTGGCAAACAATGAAATATAACTTCTAATATATCAAGTAAAATACATTGTATTATAAACATTAGGTATAAATATTATTATCATCTATTTATATTAAGTAATATGTTTTAAAAGACTTTATCAATAAGGGTGAATATGTTAAATAACTGTGTGGTATAATCTTTTACTGAGGTTTTATATATGATACATCCTACTTTACTATGATTGAATTGTTTTTCATCTATCTTTCATGTAACTATTAACTGCTTATACAATAAGTAGACATTTATATTGTATCAGAATTCTGTCTAATCTACAATAGTACTATATCTGTTTAAAATAATATAAATATTGCTTATTCCTATTACAAATATTTTCCATATGATAATTCAATTTATGGAGATGTTCTGGATTGTCAAGGTATGAGTGATAATCTGATCGATTTAGGTTTATCCATCAGATTAGGAATGATTTTCATTCCATGGCTAGTGTAGATCTTAGTTTTGTTAACATTTATTAATTTAAATTTATTTCACAAAAACATTTTTAGTATGCCTGACCAAAACATTACTTTACTGGTAAACACTCAAAGTATAAAACTGATAATTTTCTTTAAAAGCTCAAACATATACTTTATATAGTTATCAGAGGAAAATGTTTAATAGAATAAAACAAATATACATAGTCTAAATAACCTAAGATAGATTTAACTTTATTATCTTTAAATACCAATGGCTTAAACAATCCTAGCAAGAGATCAAATCTACTGAAATATTTAAAACTGAACAAAGCACAATTTGTCTTCCTTCAAGAAACTCATTTCAAAACAAATGACAATTACAAATGGAATCCTAAAGGATATATGATATTGGTGCAATCCACTTATAAGACAAAGACAAAAGGGGTAACAATTTTATGGAAAACAAATCTGATTAACCTAGAAATCATTTATAAGTATGAAGATAAAGAAGGCCTTATGGCATTAGTAATAGTTAAATATAAAAACAGAATATGGACCCTAGCTAATCTGTACTGGTTCCCAGGCACTGGAACAGGAACTGTTAAAAACATTTGGATTTCATTTCCAATAATTATAAAGGCAACTTAATATTAGGAGGAGATGTTAACTGTATATTTGATATTTTTGCAACTACAAATAAAAGGCTTCTGCATATATCTGCTGTATCAAAAGCTTTAAACAAGTGGGTAGAATCATTTCATCTTCTAGATATGTTCATATTTAAGGAAGATAAATCTTTGTTGTTTTCCCATCAAGATCACAGATTTGGTACCCAAACTACAGTAGACAAAACATTTGCTGCCCATGACTTACACTCTAAAATCATTAATTTCTCAATCACTCCCTGCCCCTTTTCAGACCACAATTCATTGATACTAAAACTTCAAAATGGGTACAAACCATTAAGCTTTAACTCCAGAATTTCAGCATATATTACTCAAATTAAAGAGTTCAAACCCTGAATTACAGTTCTTCTTAGATATTAATTACACCACAGAGATAAATAAAATAATGATATGGGACTCATTAAAAGCTTACATATATGGTAAAACCCTAACTTGGTATAAAAAAAATCAGAGAATGGGATTCTGAATTATTAGATTTACAATCCAAACTTTTACCAGTAAAAGCTGAAAAAATCAAAATCATTTGGAGATGAAAAAGAAAGTAGAATTATTAAACAATAAATACAATGAAATTCTAATACATAAAACTGGTTTAGCTTTAGAAAAACTAAAAATTAATACCTTGCCCACTTCTCCCAAATAGCTACATAATTTATCTACAAGAATCAAAATACAATCAAAAGCTAATAACATTAAAAGTATCTTCCATGAAAAGAAAGGGAAAATGTCTTGGATATAGGTGACATTACTGATGGCTATAGAAATCACTATATGGAACATTTCCAAAAAGAAAATATACATATTGATCAATTAAATCTTGATGAAAAATGTTCTAATATAAAAAATACCAGAAAATTTTAAACTAGATCTGCAAGCACCCATATCCTACAATGAAATTGCAGATACAATAAAAGCGAATAAAAATAATAAAGCTCCAGGTATAGATGGCATAATTATGGAAATATATAAACTTTTTCCTTCAAAGATACTATCCTTCTTCCATAAAACTCTATTAGAAATTCAGTCACAAGCTTTAATACCACTCCCCTGGAGATATTCCTTGATCACACCAATACTAAAGGAAAACAAATCCCCATACCTCTGTACCTCATATAGACCTATGTCATTATTAAATAATGACTATAAGATATTTATGACAGTATTAAATAACAGAAGGAAAATACCACTATCCAAAATAATAAATAATGATCAAACTGGATTTATATATCATAGACACACACATGACAATATTAAAAGGATAATTTCTCTTATAGATTATGTTAATAAAGAAAATAAAGAAACACTCATAATTGGCTTAGATATAGAGAAAGCCTTTGGTTCCCTACATTGGGACTATTTATTCAAAATCCTAATGCTGTTTGAATTTCCTGCCTCCTTTGTTCATCTCCTAAAGAATATATATATATATACAAATAATTTAGAATGTCAAGTTAGGTCCTTTTACCTCTGAATCTATACATATAACAAAAGGCACTAAATAAGGGTGTCGCCGATTCTCTTTGCTCTGGTTACTGAAATATTGGCAGATTCAATTTGTAACAGTATAAAAATCAAAGGAATAGATGTTTATTAACAATACAATTCTAAAGTAATGCTATTTGCTGATATCATATTACTAACATTAAGTAATACAAAAGAGACAACAGAAGAATTAGATATATTAATTGACAAATTTCACATGATTTCAGGACTCCATTTCAATAAATCAAATTCAAAACTTTTATTTTTAAATAAAAAAAGAACTGCAGACTAAGGGGGATCACATTATAGGGAAACAAGAATCTACCTTAAAATATCTAAGAATTGAGTTATGCAAGAATAGTAATGAATTAGTCTAAAAAACTACAATAATATCATCAATACAATTAAAATCTGTATGGAAAAATGGAATAGAATAATATTAACATTTGAAGATAGACTACAGTTAATAAAAATGGTTTTACTGCCCAAGATCCTATATATATAGCCTTGGCAATACAACTATTACCAGAAAGGAATATACTTACAAAAATAAATTCATGCATAACAAAATTCTTATGGTTTCCCAAAAGAAACAGAATAACTTTAATACATCATATCAGACCATGGAAATACAGAGGATTAAATTTTCCTGATATCGAAACATATATAAAAACATCAATATCTAAAACAATCTCAAATTGTATAATCCAAATTACTCTGCAAATTGGAAAGAATTATTAACTATAATATCAATAAATTAATTTGATTTACAAAAAAGAATTTCAAATAACAGATACAAACAACTTGCCATGGCACATATTATGTATTAGTATGGAATATAACATAACTAAACCCACTAAAACTCATATATGATTAATTATTACATTGACTCATTTAGGAAAATTATTAATGCAAATATAGATTTAAAAATCTGGTTGATCTTTTAACACCATGTATTGTCACAAAGAACTCTCCACATAAATTATAGAGAGAAATTATTAATTCCTGGGAACAGAAAGGATTTGTTTGTTGGCTCCAATGTATCAAAGAACTAAAAGTTTTAGATATGCAAGTAATAAAAACAACATACAAAATTCCACAACAGGACTGGCTAACTTTACAGAGTATCCCGTCATAGTCATAAGATTTAAGTAGAATAATTAACAATTCTTCATTTAAAGAAATGCCTAAATTTATGAAATACATATATGAAATCATATATAATGACTTTTACATGGGAAACAGTATTTCAAAATTTAACAAAATATTGATAAACCATAAAACAACACCCAAAATCTCATATCTGAAATATATAACAAAAGGACACTCAATACAGTTAACTGAAGATATTAAAACAAATATCTTATTATCAACAAAATATACATCCTTTACACAATACTGGATTTTTTAAATTGGAAATGCTTGCACAGAGCATTCTTATCCCCAGACAGAATCGGTAAATTTAGTTCTTCCATAAAAGGAATATGTTGGAGATGTGAGCAAGTACACAATGCAGACTGGAACCACATTTTCTTTGATTGTGTTAAAATTAAGCCATTTTACAATGGTATTAATAACTTTCTACAAGCTTTATTTAATGAATCATTTTATTTAACTAAAGCTCTTGTATTATTAAATGTGAATTAAGGTCCTCATTTGAGTAGGTCAAACATGTATCTAGTATGGACTATACTTGCAATTTCAAAGATGTGTATAACAAGAAGATGGAATACAAACATAATACCAACTTTGGAAGACTTCTACAGCTTACTGAAGACCACAGCATTATTGGAAACTAAAATTAAAGAACTAAGAATTTATCCAAAACCATTTATCAACAACCATTGGGGAAAAGTCATTGATTGACACTATACAATAATTGATCAGACACTGTAGCTGTATACATTAAGATCTGTTATAGTGTCAGGTTAATTTAAATAGTGTACATAGTTATTTAAGACGTTATGTATAAATACTATGGAACTCGACGTATTTGAAAAATAAAAAATTTTTTTGAGAAAAGAGTTATTAAGAAATAGCAAACTGCTACATTTGATGCTGGTGGGTTCACAACCATCTTGTTACCTTATGTTACATTTTATGTCATATTTTTATATTAATTACTGAGGTTTAATAGTTTTACTGAAGCAATTGGTAAACAATACTGCTGATAGAGGAGAATTCTAAATAGGCCAAGTTCCATGTGCATCTTCAATTTTTGCAGACAAAGTTCAACCAATGACTTACAAGAAACCAAGGGAAGAACCTGGGAAGCAAGGTTTTCGCCACACAGAGGGCAGGCAGAAATTCAGGTAAATGCATACCTTAAGACAAAATAAGCTTGTTCAAACAACCATTGATTTTGTCATTAGAGATGGAATACTTGGTTTTCCTAGTATGCTCACATACTTTATTAATAAAAAAGCTGCAAATCCCTAGAAATGAACCCAACACAAAGACGTATCTCTTGTATAAACTGCCATTTGTTTACTAGCAGTTTTGTGAGTTCTATTACTGTTTTATTCATATCAAGAAGGCTTTTTCAATTGCCTATTACCTTATCTGTGAAAAGAATTCTTAGGTTTTTCTGTAGCTGCTAACATTGTTACTTTAAACTCTGTTTTTGTGTTATCATGGTCTCTTTTAATAGTATCCATTTGATCAAATAGGTACTCTTAAGATATTCAAAAGTTTATGATGCCCCTACTTCTATCATCCTAGATTTTTTTTAATTCTCTTGTTATATGGTTTTGGTGCAAAAAATTTGTATAGATTTATTGTCTTTGTCTGAATGCCTTTACCATAAGTCATTACAAGGAAGAAACCTCAAGAAATATACATAATATTTAGATAGCATCTTGTCAACTACTTCTACAAAAAGATAATAATGGTGTGCTTTGTAATCATGATGCCTTTTCTGTTGTGCTCTGACATTCCACCAGACATCTCTTCTTTTGCCTTTGAATGTTTGTTTCCCTGTAGGTTGTCATATATGACTATCACATATCCCTTTCTCCTCAAACTGTGTACAGTTTTACTGGATTGTACTTTCTAGATGCATCATTTTACAGGGAATTTAAGGTGCCACCCCTTAGGCCATTTTTCCAGTCTTAACAAATCTCTTGATATCCTTTCTATAACTTCTTTTACATCAACTTTATGACATAACTATATGTCATTAGCAGCCTACTGGACTTTTCCTTAAAGACCTCCTGCAGCACCAATTATAAAAGACATTGAAAATGAGTGGAGTGGTGACATAATTACTTGTCACCATCTGTTATTCTAAATGGACTCCATTCAATACGTTTCTATGCATTTTATTGCTTAGGCAATCCTTATCCATATTAATGCACTTCAGCCTATTTTAAGTTTAACTCCTTCAGTAATCTACTCTTTGCATCAAACACCTTACTAAAGTCTTAAATAATCAAGCCAGCAGTTCCTTTCTAATGCTGTCTGTGACATCCCCACACTGGGCCAGTAATCAAGGAGCCTGACTCCTCACCACTGACACTGACACTGGAGAGGGACATGCACTTGGAATACAAATAAATACACTCAGTATTTCCAGATGCAGACCTCTGCATCAAGCACAATTTTGCTTAAGAGCACACAGGGACCACACTCAGTCTAGGGTCTGGATTCCTCTATATCAGTCTCCCTCATGGTCCCAATAAGACTCCCCACTGGTACAGCTGTAGGGTTAAGTCCTTAGCCGACTGTCCAAGCCAAGTCCTCCAGCACCCTCTCTGTAAACCCAGTGCTTTGTGTCCCTGCCCCAAGTAGTTGACACCCACACACTGAGAGATTTGATTTCACACACACACACACACACACACACACACACACACACACGCCTGGGAAAGGCTGGCACAGATTTGCCTGCTTCGCCCCCTTCAGCCTAGAGTATAAGGTAGTTATCACTGCCACCAGACACTCCACAATTAGCTACTCTAAGGCCCTTAACGGGTGCCCAATTATACTGTGTAATATTAATACTAATACAAATGGTACTAGTTGACCAAGACTGCTAGGCATTCTGGAGTGGCCCACACAGTGTCACCAAATACATATAATCACTTTCAAGGGTTAAATACATTCAACAAGGACCAGCCACAATAAAAGTTTAAATATATTTAATAATAAATAATAAAAGAATAAGAAAATACTAAATATATATATTCACAGTAAACCATGGAGTTCAGATCACAGGGAATATTTAAAAGAACATTGATGGACAGACTCAGACAAATAAAGAAAAAACAATATCTAAACTAAGCTTTACTATATTCCTGACTGAATCTATAACTTACTTGATAGAGCAAGGCACAATGAAATACATGAGCAGTATTTCTAGTTAGGTTCCCCAAAACAGAATACTCCCTCCTCAGAGATTATTCCCTGTAAAATATAATATCCGAATAAACTCATCTGGTTACCTGACTCTAGGTTCTCACAGTAACTCCCTGTGAAGCTGAGACAGGAATTTAGCATAGATGGCTACAATACACACCTTAAATGTTTATGGCATTGTCTGGGGCTTCCCCTTTTTTTACTGAGTTAATGAACAAAGGCTTCTTCCAGACCTAATGTCTCCTGTCCTATTCAGCATTGTGGTGTGCCATTTTAATGGTTTAACAGCTCAATAAAATGTCTTTTATTATTTTCTTAAACTAAGCCAGCTGGTTAACCCTTGCTGATCAAGTATCCTGTATTAAAACATATACATTTAATTCAGTTACAATTAATACATGTACATTTATTTTCATTCCAGCAGGGTGCACTGCTGATACATTTTTAACACAAGCAAACCTCACAAATACATTTTCAGCACAAGCATCTGTACAAATCAATTTCATATACAAATGACATATAATTATTTACAAAATTACAGGTAGCTGTGCTGGCACAAGTCATACATCTATGCCCAACTTCTCCTTGCATCATCACACTGTCTTTTGGGTTAGACATAAAACATAAATTTGTACTTTAAAATGAAATAAAATTGCTTTAGAAAGGTAAACCTCCAGCTCTGTCTTGTCTTGTGATAACATTTTGCTGGCATAATACCTCCTTGTATTAAGAGCATATACAATTTTATCAAAAGGTTCAGAATCATAACAATTCTCTTAAGTTCCTATTATCATTCATTCCTAAAACAGCAATATATATATATATATACACACACACACACACACACACACACACAAATTTGATACATAAATTTATATCTATATCTAATCTATATCTCTCTTTATTGTTAGACATCTCTTTATTTTGTCAATTAGTAGTTTAGCTTACATACTGCCTGTATTTCTTGTATTATCCTGTAATGCATTTTCTTGCATTGTAAAATGATGTTTCTGGTATTGTAAAATTATGTGTTTCTGGTATTGTACTGCATGAATTTGCATGTAACTTTTTTATAAAGGAGCTTTTCTCCCTCTAGATATATATATATATATATATATATATATATATATATCTAGATAGATATATATATATATATATTCCAAAGTTCCTGGAATTCATAAACTCAAATGCCATGGAACAACTAGTCACCATCCCCACAAGAGGAGAAAACATACTTGATCTCATCATCACGAACATGGGAGCACAATGTTCAACACCGGAAGTATACCCCTCACTGGTGAGATCAGATCACAAACTAATCTCGCTGGAGGTCCTCATCCCACCCCCACCTGAAATAAAAAGACCACAGTAAAGAACTGCCGACTTCACACTTCTAAAGACTAGTGTGGTCTCCTTTAAGGCCCCGTGGAAAACAGTACTCAAGCCGCTGAATCACTTACAAATGCCTTCTACCAGCACCTGCAGGACTGCATGGATAAGGCAATCCCAAGCAAAACAAAGACTCTTTGTACCAAAGGCAAGCGTCCAGTCTGGTGGACCCCAGCCATAAACAAACTCTACAACAAAAGGAGGAAGCTACTACAAGATAGAGCAAAATCCTTAAAAGGTAAGACACCCTTGATCACTATAAGTAAAAACTAAGAGCTCTCATAAAATCATCCAAAGCAAATTTTGAGAGAAAAATAGCTAAAGACTCAAAAGACAATCATAAGGCCTTCTTTAGCTATGTTAGAAACCTGGGAGGAAACTCCCAGATATGCTCAGAACTAGTTCAAAATGATGTGAAGATTACTGATCCTACAGACATTGCCAACATACTGGCTGACAGGTTCAGTGCAAACTTCTCCCCCCAAAAGGAGAGATATCTATACCAAGCAATTGCAGCCCCAAACATCTCCAACGCCCAAGTGAGAACTGCTCTCTCCAAAGCAAAAACACAGCATCCATGGGACCTGATGGTGTCCCCGGCTGTGTGCTCCACGAACTCAATGAGGAATTAAACCCACAGCTAGGACAGCTGTTTAATAATAGTCTTACCTCTGGATACGTGGCACACTGCAACTGTGGTCCCACTTTACAAAGGCGGTGCCTCCACCGACCCTGGAAATTACCGGCCCATTAGCTTGACAAGCCTTATCTGCAAAGCCATGGAGAGGATCATAATGGACCTCATAAATAAAGACATAGGAATTTGCAGACTTTGGATCCATTCCAGTTTGGCTTTGTCAAAGGCAGATCATGCCTTCTAAACTTGGTTGACTTTTTGAAACAGTCACCAAAGCCATTGATGAGGAAAGGCAGTCCATACAGCCTACCTCGATCTGGCGAAGGCCTTGATACAATACCCCACTCGGGTATCATTGAAAAACTCATCAGCTTAAATGTTAACCCATACATCACAAGATGGATTGCAAACTGGCTGAGTGACAGAACCCACAGGGTCAGAGTTGCTGGCGCCATAACAGACACAAAGCCTGTCACAAGTGGTGTACCACAGGGCTCAGTCCTGGGCCCACTCTTGTTTGGCATCTACTTTTCGTACAAGCAAACACAGGAGGGTTATGGCTGACAAAGTTTGCAGATGACTGCAAACTGGGCCCATAGTAGAAAACACATCTGACACAGATATCCTTCAGAAGGGTCTCACAGAAGCGGATAACTGGTGCCAGAGCCATGGCCTAAAGTTAAATGCCAAAAATGCATAGTCATACCCTTCGGGAAAAACAAGGTTACCCTAGCTACCAAATAGGTGGCAATCCACTGAGCACAGAAGAAGTTATCAGGGACCTGGGGACCCAGGTTGATAGTAGTCTGTCATTCGACACCCATGTAGCTAAAGTAGTTAGGAAGACCTTCTACATTGCCCACCTTATCATGAAGGGATTCTCATCTAGATCAAGGGAGGTCATAGTCTCCCTATACTCATCACTCATCAGACCAATGATTGAGTACAATGCCCCATTCGGAATGTATCTGACCCGACACTTGCAGCAGCTGGAGAGGCCACAAAAGTTCCTCACCAAAAGGATAAAGGGTCTCAAACATCTGTCCTATGCTGCCCGACTGAAAGAACTCCAGCTCTATTCAGTCGCTTGCTTAGAGGTGACCTTTGCCTAACATACAAGGCCATGTCAAACCCAGATTTGATGAATATGCTTCACCTCAAAAATCTAGATCCAGACTTAAACCTCGACACGGCTATTAATAGGACGTGCTGGAGGGATAGATTCATCACCCAAAGACTCCCTATGCTGTGGAATAAAATCCCGGTATATGTGAGGCAGAGCACCTCGCTGGCCTTGTTCAAGAGAAATCTTGACCAATGGATGGGAGATGCAGATATACCCAGGGATTACCTCAGTGTCACTGCTCGACAGAGGCACAGCAAAATAATGGGTATAGTTCCCCATACTAAAGGGTGGCGTAAGCCACAAAACTATGGGCTAGGCTTGTAAATGCCCTCGGGCAGATAGCCTAGTATGAACCTATGAACCTATATATATATATATATATATATATATATATATATACTTACATAGACACACACACACACGTGTATATGTATATATATATATATATATATATATATATATATATATATATAATATGTATGTACATTTGTTTATACATACATATATACATATATATATGGGTTCCCTTTAGAATCTCGAAAAACTGAAATACCGAATTTCAGTTTTCCAAGATTCTAATCCCGAATGCTCGAAATCACGAAACACCAGAAGCGCAAAATAAATTCTAAATCCCGAAGTTCAGAGCTTCTGGTGTTGCGGTGTATGAATGGATATAAGTGCAGGTAAGTTTGTATGAGTGTGTAGGTTATGTGCTGTAGTGTATGGTAGTGTGTGTTTTGGTTGTGATGTGTGTGTGCAAGGGGCTGTGAAATGTGTGGGTGTGAGTTGCCTTTGTGTGTGTGATTGTGCAGTCTCAGAGTTAGAATATATAAGTAGGGGTGGGGCACATCCCACATGGAGGGTGCAGGGGGGCGAAGCCCCCTTTTCTTGTTTCTAGTGTAGGTTAGTTTTGTTTGTGTGTGGGGGCAGTTGTGTGTATGTGAGTGTGTGTATGTAAGTGTCGGGATTTTGAATTTCGCGGTTATGGGCATTCGGGATTGCGGAGTTTCGGCTTTATGATGTCAATATTCTTAAATTCTATATTTCAGAATTTAGAGATTATAAAGTGAACTTATATTTATATATATATATATATATATATATATATATATATATATATATATTTATATATATATATATATATATATTTATATTTATATATATATATATATATATATATATATATATATATATTTAGATATATATATTTATATATATTTATATTTATATATCTATATTTATATATATATATATATTTATAAATATATTTATAAATATATATATATTTATATAAATATATATTTATATATATATTATATATATATATATAAACATATATATATATAAATATATATATTTATATATATATATAAATATATACATTTATATATATATATATAAATATATATATTTATATATATATATATATAAATATATACATTTATATATATATATATATATATAAATATATACATATATATAAATATATATATATATATATATAAAAATAAAAATATATATATATAAATATACATATATAACTATATATATATATAAATATTAATATATATATAAATATACGCGCGCACACGCACAGAACGTATAACGTGTGTGAGAGTGCGAAACCTCTAGGTAGGTCGTGACTGCGGCTATTTCAATTAGTCCGCTTTTCGGGGGGTGGGACCGGCATAATCTTTAAAAAAAAAATAGGGTGTTTTCTCCGCTCACATCAGAAAACTCACAACATTCGTGACCCATAATGCGCGTGCTCTAAGCAGTCCTATGCAATCAGCCTTATTGCGCAAGCTCATTCGCCTTTACGCTTTCCCCAGGAAACCCAGGTCCTTGCGCAAGTTCTGTTTCGTCTGAGGTTGTGCGACAAGTCAAGATGGCAGCTGCTGTACAGAATAATGTAGTGGAGCTGTGAGTGTTTTTAATTTAACATTTATTTAAATTTCCTGTATGTGTGTTGATTACCTTCGTACACGTAAGAGCAGTGCATCATGTTCATACAGTTGCTTAATATTTAAATGATGAGTTTTCATTGTTTGTGATGGTTGGCTTTAAGGTCAGGCTTTCATTGTTCTCTGGAAAGTTTCCTTGGTGGCTAGCTTTAGGATCTAAGTAAGTATTCGCTTACATAAGTTTTGAAGGGGCTGTAACTCTTCTTTGTTTGTGAGAGGAAGCGTGTTTTGTTTATCTTGGTTGTCTTTTGCTGGACTACGTTTAATATGATTTTATTGAGAGTTGCACCTCATTAACGCTCTTCCTGATGCGGGGAGAGTGCACGTTCAGATTTAAGTACATTAGCTGCTGATTAATGCTTAACTGGAATATGTGTAATCCCCGATTAATGCTTAACTGGAATATGTGTAATCCCCATTAAATCACTAGTTGATAGGTCATATACCTGGCTGCCAATTGCTTTCTTGGACCTGACAGTCTACGTGGGATTCGTACCGCTTGTTACAACTAGAGGCATGATGTTCTGTTGTATTCACTTGCATATTATTCATTGGTGCAATGTTATTTTAGCCTTTCTTTTTATTATATGTGAATTTGTCTAGATGTATTTTTTTTCAGAATACAGTGATCCTTGGCTCATAGTTTTCATTTTGACACATTGTAAGCAGATTATTTGCTCTACCAAAGCTGTTTTCTAATTGAATCATATAATGACAAATGCATAACTTGCATTAGCTTACCAGTGATACATGTAGGAACAAAAGATGCTGTACCGTATTTTTATTTTTTGTTATGAGGAAATTTGAGATGATGTGTATTGTGTATATTATCCTGTCTATTCCAAGTTTTGTTGCAGAATGTCTAATTTTCTTGATATACATTGTATCATTTTTGTTGTTTATAATGCGTTTTTTTTTTTCTTCTACATGTTTTAGGGGTGCTTTTCAACTTCTCAGATATTTAATCTGAAACTCTAGCAGCATCTCTTGACATATGTCATAGCTGACTCATCACTATCTGGAGCTAAGCAAATATTCACTGACTAAATATATCCAAATTTCCCACAGTTCTGTATCTAACTTATTTTACACCTGTGAATGTACAGCTGATGTTGCAGACTCATAGTGCTTGTTTTTTCCATTACAGTTCCTGGTAGAAAAGCTTATTGTATAAATTACACATTGTGTTTTGGTTGGGTTGGCTGTCTCTTTTGGTTTCCTGTCAACTCTTCACAGAGGCTTGTCATTTGGTGAGCACTAAATTGGCTGTGTGTGTGTTTCTGTCTTTCTGTCCACCCATCTATCCATCCTTGAATTGGGCTGACATTATTTCTAGACCCATGGTCCATTGACTGTTTGGGATAGGCTCTGGCTTCCCATAGCCCTGAAGAGATGAAAGTCTGTGTTTGTTTCTCTGTTTGCTTGTTGTTTGTAAGGTGACCTTCGTTTATTTTTTTGTCATGCAACATCACATCATGCTTTTGCAAGTTTTGCTTACTATTCCAGCCTGCTTATTTCCTATAGTAATTGTTAAGTAGTTCATTTGTTAGTTTCTGATTTGCTGAAATACTTTATATACATAATGCATTATACACCTACTCTAATTAAGTTAACTTTTTTTGTCTACCACTTCATTAGCATTTGGCAAAGTGGCAGGATGAATTCTTCCCCTCACCAAGTAAAGTGAGTCATCACTTGATGACATTACCTGCATTGACCATGCTATCATGGCTGGACCATGTGGTATTCTGATGTCTTGGCTAGCTAGACACTTTTCTTCTGTGTGTCTCATCACTCATCTTGCATTTGGACAGTTTTTTAGAGGTTCTGAACAGCATTGTTTGAGGAGAGGAGCCTGGCCAGCAGTATGACTGCAGCTTATTCTTTACTAGGTACTTGGAATAATTTTGAAGTAGTTCACAGGACAGCAGACAACACAGAGTTAACAGTCTGAATTGGTTCTGGGTTAGTTATGTATTCACAGAGGTTATGGTATTTTTCTTGTCTACTTTGACTCTTAATATTTAAGTTAAGTCATTTTCAGACTAAATGTGTACTGCCTTCACTTTTATATTGTTGCAAACCTTAAGTGGTGGTGTAATGAGTGGTATTGAACATCTATTCTTTTTTAACCAAAGACAGTTACTTTTATGGATAAGGAGTCATGGAGTTTAGACCATTTTTTTTCTTTTTGTGTTGTTTATTAAACGTCCTGGTGTGACATAATGCCAGAAATTCATAAAGTAGTTGCCAAAACATGCGACAGTGCATGTGGACTATCAAAATGTAGGTGTTTTCAAGAGCTTCTGTGTTTTGATGCTACAGAAGTATAAACATGATTTATAGCCGCTTCTTTCATTATAGTTATATTTGGTACAAAATTTGATTCTCTCCCCTGGAATATTTAAATACATTTACTGTAAAGCATTTCTGCATGATGCTACAGAAGAAGGTGTAAAAGCCATAAAAATTATTTAATGCTTTTACTTCATATGATAAAGAAAAAGGCAAAATAGCAGCATGTGGTAATAACTTCAGTGATATCAGCCCAGAAACTGTTTGCTATTTATTAGACCTCTGTTTACAATAGTGCAATTCCTGACTGAGACTATATATGCTTATGTTATTGTTTTGAAAAATAGATCAAATGTTATGACTTTAGCGAGCTGCTTAATTCTCTTATGGAAGAGAGAGACTAATGTGTGTGTGTGTAAGAAGTAATGTAACAGTGAGCAGGCTTTTAGAATTTTAGCTTAGATGTGACATCAACAATTATAGACCTGTGGAGAGCATGTGAAATTGCTAATGTGCGAGTAAATGCATTGAGAGATGAAGAAAAGAATGCATATAAAGGCAAAATGAGAAATGATGACAAACTATCTTATAAAAGTAATAGATACGAAAGAGACCTTTGAAGCAAGATACTGTAGTAAAGAAAACTTCCAAAATAGACATACTTACATTGCTAATGTTAAGACTTGTGGTAGGTGTGGCTATAAGACTGAGAGTAAGTAGTGCCTGCTCTTAAAACAGTTTTGCAGAATCTGGTAGAAAATGTGTTTTGTAAGTACAAAAACAAGTGTATTGAAAAGCATTCTCATGTTGTTAACTGTAACTGTCTGTTGGCATTTCAGAAATGAAAAGTCTTGATACTATGGAGTCTGAAAGAATGTCTGAGTGAGGTATGCAGTGGAGATTGCTTTCAGATTTTTAAAACTGGAGGATAGAATGTAAAATTTAAATGTAGATAATGCACTCTATAGCACTATCTCATTATCTTGTCAGAAATGCTTTTAATGCTTTGAACTTGTTTGGCATTTGAGAAATGTGTATGCATTATTAAACTGTTCTTGCCACGAGTGTGCAGCATTAGGTCAGAAGTTGCTGATGTCGCAGTACAGAAATAATAATTTTGTTGTTTTGCTTAAGTGAATTCTCTGTTTCTGGCGTGTGAGAAGCTAAAAAAGGAAATGTATAATGTGAAATTGAAACTTCACATGTAAGTAAAGGATTTACACAGTAACAGAGATATCTTGGATACTGTGCAAAAGCCATGGTGATGATGTCCTGTGTGACTGTATAGATTTATGCACCAGCTTGAGAAGCTTGCCAGGTGACTGTCATGAATCCTGTTGTGCCAGTGGTTTAACACTGACATGTAGAACAGGAGCTAAAGAAAATGGAAAACCTAATTAAGAAGGAATTGGGGACAACAGAATGGGTGAAGTAGTATGATTCCCTTTTGTAAGAAGAAAGTAATATTCCAATAGTATGACAACATTTCCCTTTACTTATAGTTATCTCAAGAGTGCCAGATAATGAGCTTTTCTTATATAAATGCAAACCTGGTTTTTGACAAAAAGCTGGAAGAAACGACTTTCAAATTTTGTGCATTTAATACTCCTTAGAAAGGTGCAGGTTCTTTAGACTACATAATTATTCCAGATAGTTTGAGCCTGGTAAGTAAAAGGTTGGAAGTTGTAAACCTAATTGATCTGTAGTGTGGGGTACTACATATGAAGAGCATGGAACAAGACTGATACAGTTGTTGAATAGATTAAGGCAACATAAGTTCAAGCTAAATATGAGCAGATTTAAAATCAGAGGGATCATTCATGAAATATGTATTTTATATTGTAACAGTGAAGGATCGAAACAAAAATCTGAACAGCTCTATATTTGTAAAGTCCAGGAGACAAATGGGCATTGCTTGCATTTCTAGAAATCACATGATATCTTGCAAAATTTTATTTAATACATTTCTGGTAGTTATGGCTTTAAGAAAGCTGTCAGAACAAACTCTAGCCTAGTAATGCAGATAAGTGTTCTGCAACATTAAATACAGTAATGTGAATAAGCAGGTTGTGCTTCAAGTAGATGCCAGTCAAAGTGGTAAAGTGGCTATGATCCTACTCGAGAATGGCTCAGTTAACTTTGGGTCAAGAAAAATTACAGATTCAGAGAACACATTCCTTTATGGAAAGTCAACACTTAGAAATTCCACAACTGTGTCAGTGATCAGAAGGTTCATTTGAAACCTGATCACAAACCCTTGCATAGCATAGTCTAAAAATCTTCATAGAAGACATCTCCTGGAGTGCAGAGGATGTTGCTTAATCTCCAGAAGTATGTTTTGAAAGTTGTATACTGGGCTGCTAAGAGACTACAAATGTATATGTTGAATAGGGCATGTTTACCAGAAATTAAGAGATGTCATAATTTTTTTTTTTATAGCTAGGAGTGTCATCTTGGATAGAACAAGTAATACAGAGTTGTACTTTGTGCATTGCATGCTATAACAATAATTCCAGATTGTCCATGGTGTTAAGTACGTACAGATCGTACTCACTTCAGATAAACAATTTAACTTGTGTGGATTATTATTCCATGTTCTCTAAAATTAATGCTTATGCTAGCAGACAGAAGTGCATGAGTTTTCAATGCACTCAAATCTATATAGTGAGTTGTGTAAAGAAATCTGCGCTATTCTGGAATTCCAAACATTGTTCTTGAATGTGAATTCAGGCATCATATACCCAGTCCACACAATCTTCAGTTCTGTGGCTAAGTGCAGATAAACCTTTAAACAAGGAGTTTCCTGATAAGTAATGGATGAAGGCAAAATGGTCCACACTACATACCTCAACTTGGCCAAAAACTTGACACAGTTCCCCACTTAGGGAAAGTAGAAAAGCTAAATAAACCCCCTGCGTCACCTATTGGATTGTCAACTAGCCCACAAATAGGGTACAGGAAATCAAAATAGGGGAAGTTAACCTGCACAAAGAGAACGGTCAACAGTGGAGTCCCCTGGGGTTCTGTGCTAGGACCTCTCCTATTTGGCATCTTCTTTTCTGAAGTGAAAGCAAATACCAAAGGGCTCTGGCTGATTTTTTTTGCAGAGGACTGCAAGCTTGACACAGTCGTTGAATCCCCAAAGACTTACCACCCTGCAGGAAGATCTATCCCAAATAAATAATTGGTATCAAAATCATGGGCTGAAATTAAATGCCAAAAATGCATTATTGCATCCTTTAGGGAAGTCCTCTATCCCAGGAACTACCACATTAACAGTACGTTTCTAAGAGTTGACCCAGTTGTTCGAGATTTGGGAGCTTATGTGGACATTGACCTAACTGTTGACCAAAGTGTCCATTGTAAGAAAGTCCTTCTGTATTGCACCGCTTATAAAGAAAGGGAGTTTATCTAGGTCTAAGGATGTCATTGTCCCCGTTTTACCTAGCCCTCATTAAGCTAGTAATTGAATATAATACCCCCTTTGGCATATATCTGTCCAGACACATGCAACAAACAGAAAACCCACAGAGATAGCTTACTAGCAGATTAAAAGGCCTAAACAGCATCTACATGGACTGTCTGAAAACCCTGTCCGTGTACTTGGTATTGGTATCCTACAGACTGCTAAGAGGTAACCTGTGTCTGTCATAAAAAGCATCCTTCAACCCAGTACTGATGCATTTACAGCACATCAGCAAGTCAAATGGAGTCAAAAATACTCTATCTAGGGATCTAAAGCTCCTCTGCAGCATTAACAGAATGGTTTGGAGGGATAGGTTCATCTCGTAGAAGATATTGTACTTTGGAACTTACTCTGCATCCACATAAAACAAAGTTTATCCCTGTCCTATATTCTGGCACAGTTTGAATCTATGGATAGGGAAAAAGAAAATTTACCCTAGAATTGCCCTCTGTACTTTTTGATGGATAGAGGCAGCTCTTAAATACTTTACCCTATGCATGGGTCCCCTCAAATTATGATTCTGGTTATTCTCACAAGGGGTAATATATAATTATCGACCATGGGACAGATGAGGCCAATCTCTAGCCAAATGGGATTGGTTAATTCAAGAACAAAAAGGGAAATTAGCTAGGTTTAAAATGGTCCCCAAGGGAGCTAGCATAGTACTTGCCTGTTAAGGTAAGAGCTTTAGGGATTCTCAAGGTGAATCTTGGCATCCATGTCTTGAACACATGCTTGATCGGAGCCCCACTCATAATTTTTTAGTGTGTGTGGTGCTTTATCTGCTTCATGTCATACTACTTACTGGAAAAAGAAAAAAAAGTGCAAAGTGTTCTGGCTGTCAAAAAGACCATGTAACACAGTCCCTTGTTTACACTCACCTTGCCATGCCTCTGAAATGTCCAGATTTTCCCAAAATGCCCAGATTTTTGCCTCGTGTGGTCTGTCACTGTTTTCAGACATATCACTGTGGATTGAAGTCACTAAATAATATCATGCATGTCAGTTTCTGACTTTGTATCCTTCAGAAAATGGAGAACACTTTCTGTATTTATAAGAGGAAGTGAGTTGCACGTTATTGGTACAGAAAGCAGGCAGAAACAAATCTGTTTTTTATTATACCGCAATCTTTTGCTGTTCAGTACTGGCAGGTTTGACTGCTGTAGTGTGAAAACCGACTTTGACAAGTTAAGCAGGTAGACCTTAACATTAAAGATACAGTCTCGCACTGTAATAGTGCTTAACTGATTTGTCTTCCAGATGTTGGAGTGTAATCACCATGTTCCATGCACTACATTCATTTTCAGCATAGTTATAATGGAAGCTCAGTTTAGTGTTGGTTTTATTTGACTTAGAAGCTTGAAATTGTGAAAAAAAATCTGATACACGTGAACGTGATTTGATATACAATTATCATAAAGGTGAGAATTTGTTTTAGTAGTCTTGGGTGTCTGAGGTTTGTATCATGTTTAGGTGGATCCTGCCATATCACTTCATATGCTTGCTCTAAGGAAGGCTCCATTAGGACGTTGGTGGAGAATTTGAGGAGAAACTGTACACAGTTGTGATTTAGGAAAACAATGGAGCCTACTGACTTGAGTAGTATAGTTTCTGTAATTTATTTAAACCTGATGAGATTTTGCATAGACACAAAGGCTTGAGTAAAACTATGAACATATGTTTTCCATGTCATGATACAGATGTCACTGGTATGCAGCGTACTAAGTATTTGCCTGTAATAAGCAATGCAATCTCAAGCTAAACAAGTATATGGGTCATTGCTAACTTCTGATCTTTTCATCCCCTGGTTTCAAACAGTTTGAATGTGTGTACAGTTACTGTCACAGAAGGTAAACAAATATTAGAGGTTTGTAGTCATGCTGACTTATTTCATATCTGTCTAAGTGCACTTTTCATAAAATTATTAAACAGGATGTGGCCAGGCATTGGTGTAAGGAATAAAAAAAAATGATTCATATCAGTTAAGTCCTTTATCTAAAGCAAAGCACATATATTAAGTGTGTTTGATGTTGTTAAACCAGTTATATCACAAGCTTATTTCAGTGCAGTAATTCTGTATGAAGAGAAACCAGCCCTATGTAGTTCAAAACCAAATATTGACTGTAAGAACTTAACGATGTGTACAAATTATTGCAGTTATATCTGGCAGTGAGAAGTTTTATCAGCATATATATGGGAAAGAGGCTGAAGATGATAGTGACCATAAGCTATGGCAGACTGTTTTCAGGAAGTTGTTGCATAGGGCATTACCAAGCCTGCAAATAATTCCTTTATTTTTGCAAAAATAGTACCTGGGAGTGAGTTGTGAACAAAGGATCAGATAATATACAACAGAAGTGCTGAGCTCTTTGTATGTACAGGAGTAGAGAAAAGAACTTTTGTGAGATGATAACTCAAAACCACACAGAGTGGTGGAATGCAGAAGCAAATAACTAATAATGGTAACAAACACCACAGTGTTTCCTCAGCAAGCACAATAAGTAGTTACTTTCATAGTTTTAACTTGGTTACTCTTATTTTGAAAATGCATCCCAAAACTGTTGAATCATTTAAACCAGGGTGACATGTTGAATTTAATTTTAATTTGCCATAGCACCTTGCGATAAGCTGTTTATTAGCTAGCGTCATCCAGAGTGTTCACCTTGTTACCAGAAAAAAAATCTTAATGGCCGGGATTCACTAATCCTCCGTGTAAGACTAACCAAGTCTTACTCGGAGACTGCCGTCTAAGACTATGACGTCAGCATGCCATGCATATTCATGAGGGTGCATTGACTCAACTCCAAGTTTAACACGGAGCATGTAGGAGTGCAAGGGGCATGTCAGACTGCTGAGCAGTCCAAATATCCATGCCCCTGCAAGTGCCTAAATCTGCAAATGTCAGCAGATATGAGCGAGTCTGCTCAAATGTGTATACCCCCAACACTACACTCCCCCCACATTCAAAACCCCTGTACAGATGAAATATAAATGTAAAACAATTTTTTTTTATTCCCGATATATCTGCCCATTTGCGCGTGTGCGCAGGTGTGCCCATTGCTTAGCTACAGTTAGCAGTTTAGACATCGAAGAGGATAATAAACCACTTGTATGCAAATTAAGCCAAATAGCAATAGTGTAGTGGTAGAGCCTTTGCACAAAGAGAAGGCATTCCCGGTTCGAGTCCCACCACTCCCCTTTCCATTTTCTGTAGGAAATCTGTGCATAAAAATAATTCCTGACATTCACCTTTTAAATTTTATTAAAATGCATTGAAATGGCCTATGTAGTAGTGAACGATATTTTAAATGTATATAAGAAGGTGAAATGGTCATGCATACTGATAAATTCATAAGATTCATAAGTAATGTATCTTAAGCAGTGTGATGCACTGCTAAGCAACGTTTACCAGTATTAAGCATATTTAAGTATAATTGCTCATAGCTTAGCAGTGCTTTAACTAGCACAATAGCTTTGCGCGGAGCTGCGCATTGCACCAACTAGTGCAAACAAAACATGTTTGCGCGAAGCTGCGCACCGCGCCAACTAGCGCAACGTCTGTAAACATAGCAATGTTGGGCAAAGTTGAGCAAAGTCGGCTAAACACAGCCACACCCCCTACCGGTCAGGCCAGTATAAAATAAAAAGCAATGACAGGCCTCGAACCCGGGATAGTGGGTACCATAATCACCGTATTGATACACTTAGCCATGACAGCATTTGATGTTCATGGACTGTCAACACACATACATACATATTAATCAAAGTTTACCCAATGCTAAGCAGGTGTGCACTCAGCTGAGAATTTTTAAATCCGGCCAATCACAAATAAGTGCGGGAAATGAGGCATATTTAAGCTCCATAGGCGGGAATACTTGCCATAACTGGTTGTAGCTCCCATCTGCAGGCAGCAATGGCTGGTGTCGGAGAGGGCTCTCGCTTCCGAGTGCAACGGTGGGGCATTGAGGAGTCAAAAGTGATGGTTTGGCTCCTCGTCCATCATCAAGATGCTAGGCACCTGCAGGGCCAGTTCCAGGGCACGGAATACAAAGTGGAAGCCTGGAACCATCTCACACATGAACTCACCAGTGCCACAGGCGTCCCTCGGACTGGTGAGCAGGTCAGACACCACCATGCAGACCTGAAGAGACGCAAGCAGGACCAACTGAACCAATGGATAGAGGAGGCCCGTGGGATGGAAAATGCCCCACTACTGTGTAGGTAGCCATGGAATGAAGTATGTAAAAGTTGCTAGTGTAGTCAATAGTATGGATAGGTATATGTCTCAGTATCACTTCATTTACTTCACAGCTGCAGGTGTCCGTGCTGCAAATCAGCAAGCCTATGCAGATAGGCTGCTAAGCCTGAGCCACCAGGCAGGTTAGTAATTATTCTGCATGTATTGTTATATAAAATAAGTGAGATAGCCTGACAAAAAGTGTCGTAGCCCAATAATAAAGGTATAATAAGGCTTTAATAACCTCTCTGCATGTACTGTTTATGTAAAATAAGAGAGAGAGCCTGAAAAAGTGTTTGTAACCCATTAATAAAGGTATAATAAGTCCTGAATTATTTCTCTGCATGTATTGTTATATAAAATAAGTGAATGAAAGAGCCTGGAAAAGTGTCGTAAACCATAAATGAAGGTGTAATACATCTTGAATAAGACATCTGCATGCACTGTAATATCAAATGAGAAAGCCACTAGAAAAGTGGGTAATGTAATTAATAAAGGCATGACTCCTGTAGTGTGTCAGTGTCACTTTCTTCGAAATGTTGATGTACTCTTGCAGTGTAGAAATAGTAGTGTTGAATTAAGCTCTGTCAACCCACACTTTGGTAGGGCCATAGAAAGTGGATGAAGGGAGTGCCAGCATCTGTTAAGCATATATACAGTCCTCAACTGTTGTTTTCAAGGCTGGCATGTATAGGTAAATCTGGCACATGAGTAGCTTGTTATTGTGTTCACCAGAAATGTCAGTGTGCTGCTAGAAATGTAAGGGGCTGTTAAAATATAACCTGATAATGTCACCTGAACACATCCAGATATGTAGACATATAAATAAAATATATACATACGTAGCAGTAACATCTGCATCCTGGACAGTTCGTATGTCAGATACAGGTCGGGTATATAAGGAACTAGCAAAACACATTTCACAACTTAAGGGACATTGTCTAGTGTAATAATACATGTAGGGGATATATACCTGCAGTCAATATGTAGTGTAAACTAATAAGTACATATAAGTTGTTAATGGAGGTATCTTTTTACACCCTACTGTATGTGCATAAACAATGCAATTCCACACCTCAATACCTCAATGGGTATGTGTAATCTCAAAACATTTGTTGGGACATATGTCCTATTGGTTTATAAATATCTGCATTTACTTTGATGCATGTGCCCTGTTCAAACACCACAATCTTGGTGGCCTGTTGCCACCAATCAATCCTGCATGCTGTTAGAATGTCCACTGTTGTTCTATATATGCATGTGTTATGCTTGCTGTTCAACTGTTGGAACTCTGGTGTGTTGGGTTAATGGGAATATTACTGCATGCTGTTACAACTAATTTGGAATGCTGTTGGCTGTTACCAACCCATATTGTCATTAAATTCTCCTAAACACAGAATGTATTGGAAGGCCGGTCCCAGTGGACCCACCTGTCCCACCTCAGCTGGCAATGGCACCAGCAGGTCCGGTGCCCAGCCCGGGATCTCCTCCTCCATTGGCCCTGTGCCACCTTCAGGTGGAAGCGCTGCAGGGGATGGGGCTCATCCCCTCCTGCAAGCGTGGCTGGTGGAGGGCCACCTATCACCCTCCGAACGGTCTGGGCTGTGGTGCGTAGGCAGTGTTCAGTCACTGATCCTCTACACCAGCTCGAGGCAAGAGTGGCGCGACTCACGGGTGAGCCTGCCCCTCCTACACAGCCCCCAGCACAGCCACCCTCCGGGCTGTGAAGGTGCAGTGGTGACTGCCCATGGGTGGGGATCTCATTTCCACTGTTGCCATCAGTGGAGTCCTGGGCTTGCGGTTTCCAAACATCTTTCCCGGTCAATGGTATTCACCCACCCCATGTCATATTCCGCCCCTGTATGCATCTTGTTTGTCTTGTCTGTTTACCTCCCCAAACTACCTCCCAAAATATACCTACTTCCCCTACCCCACATTCCACTCTCACCTGAAAAAAAAATGGACAATCTGCTCCCACAAAAAAATTACGCCCCATACATAGCTGCCCATTTTGCACAAATGTCCGCTGAACGCAGAAACTGAAATTCAATTGGCAGTACAACATACTTCGTTGTCCTCACCTCTGTCTCAGTGGTGGAAGCTTTCAAATCTCCCTCCAAATTACTAGTATATGCACAGCTGTAGCTGTTAAAGAAATGGGCGGCTATGGACCTTCACTACACCCGTCCTGCACATCCCTAGCTGTTTTCCCTACTGTCTTACCCTCTTTGTGCCCCTTTTTCACCACTTTCCTATCACCCCGGTTTTCTTTTCTTTCAAAGAAATTAGCGTGGGGTTAGCGGGAGTAAGCACTTTTAAGCAGTCGTTAGCTGGTTTGCGCATGTGTGCGCTTAGCTAAGTATTGCTAAGCGTCGCGCAAAACCCGCTTACAACTGCATAAAAGTGCCTTAGTCAACCTGTATGTGAGGGCCCTTGTTCTGCTCCTCATCAAAATAAAACAGCACTGTCAGTCTCGAACCCCGGACCTTGGACACATTAAACTGCATGAAGTACCACTATGCCACAGTAGATATAACAGGTTGTTGGTGAAATATATATATTATGCATCAGAATGAGTGAATGTAAAGGAAAGATAGGAATGCCATAACACAAAACCTGTTCTGTGGAACTTTACCAGCAGTTGTTGTGGAATTGCATTACATGACTGTGATAACAGAACCACTCATTCTAGCAGTAAATAATGTTACAGCAGCACTTTACAACCCCCACACAGTATCATAGCAGGACAATCCCCACCCAAACGTACAAAATACATGTGTGTTCAGGGTCCAGCGAGGATGTAGGTAGGCATACTCACTACTGGAATTGTCCAGTTTTCATGAGCATCCTGTGATAATGTCAACAAAATAAAAAGCACAAATTGTGCAGAAGTGAGTACATTAATATCCACAGTATAGCAGTTCCCAGTTTGTGCCAAATGAAAACATCTCAATAACTACATATTTATGGCAGCTAATTGTATAAGTAGAAAAGAAACTACATACTCCCATGTATCTTGTGTTAGCATTTGTAGGGGTGAGTACAATTCTACACTGTCAACTGCGTACTGGAAGTGGCAACATTCAGGTCTGAGTACAACATTCAAATCACTGGCTACACCCCTAGCAACAGTTAGAAGAAGTATACCAACCTTCTGACTTGCACAACGGTGTCCACAGCAAACAAGCATGGTCCCCACTTTGGAAATCTGAAAGGGCTACGCCTACCTGACTTAGCAATTTATAGCACTGGGTTGCTATGACAGTGAGTACTGCAAGTACCACACAGCAGGCTGCATGCAATTGCCAAATGGTGGCCACCAATTGGTACAGAGGCCATCACATGCACATGTGCAGATACCTGTAAAAGCAGTCTGTACTTGCTGTCCACACATGATATCATTTCATTACAGGTACGGAGGGAGAGTGAGAGAGAGAGAGACACGCAGAGGCAGACAACAGCTGCAGCAGAAATAAAGAAAATGGATCCATATAAAATATATTGAAAGAACAAGTAATATATTGAAAAAAAAGATAACTAAAAGAATATATTGAAAACAAAATAATATACTGAAAATAAAACAATTATATTAAACAATATATTGAAAAAATATATTGAAAAAATATATATTGAAATGTAAATAATATATTGAAAAGAAAAAGTATATTGAAAAACAAATAATTTTTCAAGGTATATTTAATTCAAGATGTACAACAAATACGAACACATACAAAGGAAAGGTATGTAACAACTATGTGTTTACTTGAATGTAGTAGATGTTTATGAAGAGTACTCTACATAGTTTGAATCCTCCATATGTGGCAGCAGTACGTATCAATGCACAGATGCCCTGCATAACTACTGGCATGGAGAAATGAGTGTATAGCTGTGTGCAGTGGGATGTATATGTAGTTCAGCATTAAATGTCAAACATCTGATCCATGTTATCTGTGTTCTGTACAGTAGCATTTACAATGTCTGGGGGAGTAGCCCATACGGTTATGTAAACATGGATGTGACAGAGTAACAAATGCATGATAGCCATATTAACGTGTAGGTTAGTATTGGCAACAGCTGTACCAGGCTAGTATGGTGACCTAGCATTTGCAGCTATATGTACACCCTCTGATATTACTGTGTGCTCACATGTGACACCTGTTCGTGTTGCAGCAAGGCCCAACAGGTCAGCCGTGAGGTACACTAACTTACAACAGTGTGTACCTTGTGTGTGTATGGTGCGCACATATGGAGAGATCTGTCTGTGTCACATATATTAGCATCTGTACATGTGCATAGAGCAAGGGGCATACTGCAACTGTTTGTGAAGGGTGGACATATATATGTTGTTGAAGGTTATGTGCATATTTTATGTAGGTTGTAGTGCGTGGCAAACAAGACAGCATACAGTGCTGGTGTATGACGTGGTGGTTAAACGTTGTGGGTATGATTCGTCAGGTCTGCAGTGTTGCAGCCAGTGAGGCCTGCTAAAGCTACATGGGCTGAGAACACCTTCAATGCATTCCGCACAACACTGTGCAATATTATGACACAACTGTGTACCTCTCAACCTTTGCATAATTGATATCCCCACCATGAAAGGTGGACTGTATATGTGCCTATATGTATCTCTATATGTACACCAATGGATGTTTGTATGTGTGTGTGTGTGTGTGTGTGTGTGTGTGTGTGTTTGTATATATATAATCTAGTGGGAGAGAGACAGGGTCATATTTACTGCAACAGATGCCTGGTGACAATGCCATGGTCTCGCGCTCAATGTTAACATTGCATTGGCATCCCTTCTTGCCAAAACTCTGTACCCATTAAGTACCATATAGGTGGTAGCCTACTTAACACCGAAGGTGTGATAAGAGACCATGGGACACAGGTGGACAGTAGTCTCCCCTCTGATCACAGTGCCACACTAGTCATGTCTTCTGTCTACGTGGCACACGTCATCACAAAAGGTGTGTCATCCAGGGAAATGTAGGTCAGTGTTCCCCTCTACTCATCGCACACAAAGCCCATTATAAAGTACAATGCCACATGTGGTATGTACCTCACAAGACATCTACAGCAACTGGAAACGACACAGACATACCTCACAAAGAGTAATATCGGTCTCAAACAGATGCCCTATGCAGACCGTCTCACAAACCCACAACTAGACTGTCGCATACCGCCTACCCAGAGTTGACCTCTGCCTAACATACTAAGCTATGTCGCACCCAGAGCTGTTGGACATGCTCCACGTAAACATCACAATCTCTACGAGCTGCACGCTCTAGCGACACACACCTTTTGACCACAATAAACAGCACATGCTGGAGGGATAGAGTCCTATCTAAGAGACATCCCATACTCTGGAACAAACCAACTATCCATAGCAAACCAAGCTGCTAATTAGCAGTCATCATAAATAATCCTGAAGATTGTATGGGAGATGGTGAATACACCCAGGCAATCACCTCTGTGTCTCTGCTTGACAGGGCCAATAATTACCTGTGTGTCAAAGGCCAGGGTAGCTTATGGCTAGACTTCTATAGGCCCTAGGACCAGTAGCCTCTTACCTACCTATGAAGTGATACACACCCACATGTACTTGTTGCAATAATTGCTATGTGAAGTTGACTGAGTGTGATGGTGAATGTGTCAGAGTTCGGTATATGTGTGATAGCTTAGTGGGAAACTGTTTCTGTCACGGTATTGTGTCCTAGCTGTGATCCCAGCAAAAGATGTGTATGCAGTTGCTAGGCAGAAAAAGCAGTATGCCATACAGTCTGACATAGGCCCTTGTTGTCGTCTGGGGTGACCCATTGTAGGCTAAAGCAGCACATGTATGCTTATTGAGTGTTACTGCTGGTGAATCCAACTCCTGTGTGAACTGTAGTACTACCTGAAGCTGTATGCCTAAACAGCACAGTATGGTGTACGTTCACATTTATTGGAACCACTGTTTTGTGTGTTCCCTGTAGTCCTCACAGATTACATACCTCAGGCATAAGGTCTTGTAACTACTGACACACAGTACTGTAAGGTACACAGGTAAAGGTCACCTGGGTTGCCATACCTTTGTGTCTGGTATGTATGTCTGATGTGTGTGTGGGTATGCCTGTACCATGGCCTCGGTCATATGTGTGTTACAGGATATAACTGCGTATCTAGCAACATGTATAGTCTAGTACAGCAGTATGCCACCTATATTAACGAATGTGCATATATGTTAGGCAGGGGTCTGCCATCAACGACTAGTGTGGTATACTGGTAATACTGTCACTGGACTTTACAATCATTACAATGGATTACATATTTCATGATGCATTAGCATGATATAAACCTCCTGTGGCTAGGTGGTGCATTGTGTCGCATACAGTGTGCCATGTACTGTTGTATAGTCTTACATACTGTTTTAACTTTGTTGCTGTGCAAAACATGGTTTGATATATAGTGTGTGCCAGGCACTGTCAGGCAGTTGTGGGTTGAGAACTGATGTGTGGTATTGGAAGTGTATAACTTCTGACAGCCAATAGGTTGCTATATGTGGCAGTTAATTGATATCTGTACTTTAGAATGTTAAGTGTGCCACATGACTTGCTCACACATATTGTTTCATTGTCTTCCAGGGTAATGTCCCACCATCGTAATTCCGCCTATAGCACGGCGGAGGAAGAACAGATCACAGCGAGCCTGGTGCAGCACTGTGCCCTGCTGTTCTCCAGAACTAGCCAGGACCAGCATCTTGTCTGTGGGGTAAATGACATAGGCATGCATAACCGGACATATGAGCAAGTATGCCATCACTGCAGTGATTTAATGAGACATGTCTGGCAGCGTGCGTCTGATATTCGCAGACAATAGCTTGCCACAGGTTGGGGGTAGCCATCCACCCCCCCCTCACCAGAGTGGAGGAGCTACTCCTGAGCCAGGTGGCTCCTGGCCAACAACAACCACAACAAGTAACATGCATCATCATGGAGGCCGGAGCCACCCAGCAAGTTGACCTGGAGCGTGCAGGTAACATGGCATAGCTGTAGACTACTGTTACCTCTATTGGTAGAGCATGCTTATGTGAGATGTGTACTGTGTAGTTAGACTATGTGGTGCCTAGTGTTGTGCAATACTAATAATTAGAAATATAATCTGTAGGCCTGTGACTGTCAACCGTTGTACTACTGTAAGATTGCAAACACACAGTAGCAATGCCACAGTTGTTGCTACTGACAAAGTGTCTCGTATCCTTGTAGGTCCCCCTGGTGTGATAGCAAGGCAGCAGACCCATGCTGGTGAGTGTGTTCTACCTTTAATATTGCTAATTAAATGTGCATGTCATAGGTGAGGTGTAGGCCATGTACACGTAACACACCTACACATAATGCGTGCTGTGCATGTTTGCTGTGAGACTATGCACATCCTAGTAACGTGGGTAGCTGCCTAAAACACATACAATACATAGAGCATCCCACACAGTTGTGGCAACACTGTAGTGGACATTGGATAGGCAGAGTCGATACACATGCACACAACATACACAACTTTGTCATACGCAGTACACATTAACATACTACACATGGCATATTCAGACACCCGCTGTAAGGTCACACTACAGTATCCCAAACTTCATCCACACAGCACACATAATATACCTGAGGGGTAGATGCCTCACATGTGGCTGTGCGACCCTCTTCATCACATAACACATTCATGTTAGGCAATGCCCCCTATTGGGCACCTTACAAACCCAAGTAACAACTGGCCGTGAAATGGTGAATGTAGCCACGGTACTGCAGTTCAGGTACAGCATGCTATGTGCCGGTCTGGCACACAGTAGCGTTGAGTGACCACATGATGCTGCATGATGATGGCTCATGGTACTACACCCCATCTAGTTACAGTGGCCACAGTACTACACATATCATGAATTGCTATGCACCTCAATGTTGTGTGTGCAAACATATGCACCTATACACAATATGCATAGCAATCACCATTTGTACAAAGTGACACACATGTCTTGTAATGCTATTGAGTGTACAGGTCACATGACACACATTGTGTATGTGTGATGTTTCATGTTGCAGTTGTGTGGTAGCATGCCATGTCATGGCTGGCACTGGCATGTCCAAAATATGTCCTACACTCACCATAACTACTGTACAATGGCTATGTTGAGCAATGGTATTCCATCAGGTACACATGCACCACTCATCCTGTGTGTATACATAGCATGCATGTGCTAAACCAGTGTCCACAGTTATCTGCTAAAGACACAGATGCTCTAATCAGAAATGGATATCTGTGACACACTGATACACATCCAGCCATGGTATGTATACCTGTGACTGATGGTGCACAGGACATTGCAGAGCTTTTAATACCTACACAGCAATGTTGTGTCCATGTACACATTGCGTTCCAGGGTGAGGCCATTCACTGAACAAAACACACATGCATCAAAGCCATGTACACTGTTATTAGCAAGGGCTGTCTACACTCACACTGCATACTGTTGAGCAACACACGTCCTGCATGCTGTCATGTTTGATATAAATGTTTGGCTTGTGACACTGTACCCCACCATGACATGCTATTGAGTATGTCCGGGATTGCTGGTGGTTTGTGTGTGTGTGTCTGTTTTAGTGAGGAGTGTATTTGTGTGCATGTGTCCATATGTGCCGACATCATGTACAGGTCGTAAAGTGTGTTTCCTGTCTTCCTCTCACAGGTGCTGATTTTGGGATGGTTCAATGCATCAGGGAAACTGATCTCACTGAGCATAATAGTGATAATGATGATAGGTGTGTTGAGGTACAGGCATGTTTGCCAGGGTCTGTCGTTGGGCCACCAATCGACAGTACGCAAGTGTCTACCCCATCCATGCACAGTCATACTGCCAATACATCCATCACCAATGCCCTTAGCAGAGGGACAGTGTGCTATCCATGGCACATGCATCCCGACACAGCAGCCATACCCAGATGTCTGGAAGGGTACCACATAGGCAGATGTCCAGGGGTTCTCGTCGGAGCACTGCTGCTCATCATGCCACTGGCAGATGTGCCACAGGTCTTACAACCTCACGCATGTTCCAGGCTGTCATGGAGGCACCTCACGCATGTTCCAGGCTGTCATGGAGGCACAGGCACTTATGGAACGGTACACCAGACAGGGACTAAGGGCACAGAGGGCACATAACATCGCCGTAATAGACCGTATCCGTGACCTAGCTGGTGCTATCCGTAATTACACTGAGGTCACTGATAGACGTTGAGGAGAGACATTAGATGTCCTCCTCAATGTCATGTCCATGTGCCAGGACAGTGCGGGATGGATAAGTCGTCTATGTGGACGTATGCCAGCAACATCAACAGCTGGCAGTCGCCGCAGACGTCCCTCAAGCCACAGCCGCTCCCGCAGTGCCAGTACCAACCCCAGCAATGTTGGGGGTGGGCTGTCCATAGAACGTCCTAGAAGACCACGTGTACGTGGCTCTGGACATTCCCAGCAGGGACCTGGGACCAGTGTACATCCATCTACCTCTGGGGATAGTACCCAGTCTGGCTTAGTACCTGATAGTGTCAGTAGCACCCCTGCCAGGCACAGGTACCGTATCCATGGCCAGAGATGGTGATCTGTAAAGCCTTGCAGGTACAGTCTGTGGCTGTCCCACAAATACCGGTATATGGCAGCCACATGGTGGAACTGTGTGCATGCACACACACACACACACACACACACACACACACACACACACACACACGTTACATCAACATTGGCCCATACCAGTATTCTTGCCCCGCACACATACACATACACAGACACACACACACACACACACACACACACACACACATACACAGACACACACACACACACATGTTGATTGGATGGCTCACTGTAGGCCTCTGGCAAACCAACAACACAGCCTGTGCATATGATAACCTGTGCCACCTTCTGTCATCTGTAATTTCGATGCAGGAGCAGGCTACCATGGTGCTGATGCACAGGGTGTCTTTACTGCTGACAACATGCTAACATTGCAATACCGCTATAGAGTGTAATGATATGCTTGAAGGTGTAGCTGAGCAGGCATGATGCATTAAAGCTATGATTGTCATTGTAGTGTTGTGTACACCAGTGTTAGTTCCAATTGTATATTGTCTGCCCACGTGACACTTGGCTGATGTGAGCAGTATTGGCAGCATGCGTTAGAGAGTGGACAGGATGTGTGTAGCACAGATTTGCAGGTGTACAGTTGTGAAAATGGTGGAGGTACACTGTCTGCATGTACATGCATTGTGGACACATGGGCAGGGTGACATGCTCTGTATTACACAGTAACACCCCATAGTTTCTATTGGTGGCCAGTATGCATTACTACACGTGTGTATGACATGGTTTGACACTGTGCTGTGATTGATACTGTTACTATCTGTCATTGTTTTGCATTCTGGTAGTATACATGACTTCAACAGCCTGACCGTAATCAATCGTTAGATGATGTTTTGACAACTGATACACAGATGTAGGTCACACAGCAACATTTGGATCCTTCAGGTACTATACTATGCCAGTAACCAGTGGTATTCACCTGCACCCAGTACTGAGAACTCCTGTTTGGCATATTGCTCTCTTGGGTACAAGCAATCACAGTAGGGATATGTCTGTCCACGTGTGCTAATGCATACTGTGGCTATACTGCATTCTACAGGTGACACACACATCCTCCACAAGGGTATCATACAGACAGATACCTGTTGTCAAACCCATGCTGTAAAGCTATAAGCTGAACTAAGCATAGTCATCCAATTTTACGGAACATATCATCCCCACAGTGCCACATAGGTAGTAGCCAGCAACATGATGAACAGGTACCGATGTGTACATGTAACCAAATGTTACGTCATCTCTCCTTTGATATTCACATTTCGAAAGGTATTTTGAAATCCCTCCGTGGGTCACATAAGCAATAAGGGGTCTGCATGCATATCCACAAAGGTTGTTGTACACCTATAATGAATAGCCATCTTTGACAGACTTTGCTGCATTTGAACAGGTCTGACATATACCTTGGCCATAAACCCTCACTCACACATTTCAATAGAAATCCTAATGAGTGTGTGTGACACGGATGACCTAGGCCAGGGATCACTGCAGTGGCTGGCCTTGTCACAAGCATACAGATGTGACCTAAGGTCTGGGAAGCAGCAGCACAGTCTGGCAAAGATGACAGCTGTGTTCTTGTAGAAAGCAGGGTTCCCACACATGCAATAATTGAGGTAACATGTACGTATATGTATTTGCCACACAGCTAGCTCACATGTGCAATGCATACTGATATGTCATACAGTAGTAAAAGCAAAACCCACAGCACATTGACCAACAGTGTCACACACACAAAGCACACACACTCAGCAAGTGCAGGATTCAAACCCCTACCTAACTACTTCATGATACTAGAGGAGTACGCATTAACACGATGCACTATACACATTACTGGGAGTTCTCTTTTCCTCAGGTATATTTGTAGGATGGTGACATCATCAGACTTGACAAAGATTAGTTTACCACTTTTAAGGTGTTTTACTACTCTCCTAAAAGGTTGCTCCTTCCCAAGGAGACCACACACAAACACACACACTTGTCAAGTGCAGGATTCAAACCATTACCTAACTACTTTATGATACTGCAGAAGTACGCATTTACACACCACGCTATACACATTACTGTGAGTTATCTTTTCCACAGGTGTATTTGTAGGATGGTGACATCATCAGACTATACAAAGTGGGTTACATTAGGTGGGCTACATTGAAGGAATGTCTAAACACTTTGGCCATGTGATCATCAAAGGGGAGTTTACTATCTACCTGTGTCCCCAGGGCCATAATGACTTTCTCCGTACATACTGGATTACCACCTTTGTGGTAATTTGTGTGCACTTTGTTTTACCCAAAGGGGATGACTATGCATTCTTTGACATTCAGCTTGAGGGCATTGTTTTGACACCAGGTATCTGTCTCTGTAAGACACTTCTGGAGGATGTCTGTGTCAGCCGTACAGTCGATTATGTACCACCGTTACCATTCGTCTGCAAACTTGTTCAGCTGTATGCCTCCTGTGCTTGCCTGTAATTCTAAGGAGTATCTATAAAACAGGTGGGGTCCCAGGACAAGACCTGTGGGATGCCATTTATGACTGGCTAAGAGTTGGACATGGGACCTGCAACTCTGAACATGTGTGTTTGATCTGTAAGCCACTTGGCCACCCATCCTGTGACATAGCTGTTAATGTTCAAGATGGTATACTTGTACATGATGACAGAGTGGGGAATGGTGTAGAAAGTCCTTCGTGAGGTCCAGGTGGGCTGTATGGACTACTTTCACCTCCGTCTATGTCCTTGGTAACTGTTTGAAATAAGTTAACTAGGATTAGGAGACAGGATCTGCCTTTAACAAGGCAAAGTTGTGTAGAGTCCAGTGTCTGGAGGTCTCCAATGTCTCAATTTATGGGTTCCATGACAATTTGCTCAATAGCTCTGTAGACCAGGCTGAGTAGACATATTGGGCAATGGTTTCCAGGTTCTGTTGTGGCACCCCATTGTGGAGCTGGATGACTGTTAGTGTATGCCATTCTTTGGGTACATAGCCTGTGGTACGCTTGTGTCTGGACAGTGAATGTAGGTGAGGGTGTAGTTCCTTATGGGCCTAGTGTAAGACGCAGCCTGGGACACCATCCAGTCACATTAATGCTGTGTTCTTAGCTTTGGTGAGGGCTGTCTTTACCTGCATGTCCATGACGTCTGGGGCTCTGTATCCTTCTGTGATGGACACAGGCCCTTTTGAGGGTGATGGGGGGGAGTTTACACTGAACTTGTCCCCCTGGATGTAGGCAATGAAAGTTGGTTTGGTGTATTTCTTTCCGTTTTTCAGTAGCTGACAGCATATTTGGAAGTTGACACTTGCATGTCTGGTATAGCTACCGAAGGCTTTGTGGTTGTTCTTGCATTCCTTGGCTATTTGTCTTTAGAAACTGTCCTTGGATTATTTTATGAGCGATCATTTTCTTCCTGATAATGATCAATGATGTCTTTCCATTAGTGAAGTTGGCTCTATCATGTGTTCGTTTCCTCCTTCTCATGTCTAGCTTATTTATGGCCAACAACCACCTGATTGTTGTCCTATTTTTGGAGGAGTGCATTTTGATTTTATTTGTGATGTCTCATTCCATGCATCCCTGTAGATGCTCATAGGATGCACTTGTAAATGATTCTGCAGATTGCATACCATTATCCTATAGCAAGAGGTCTTTGGAACGTTCCACTTTGGTCTTGGGAAGTGTGCAGTTTGCTTTTGCAAATGTCTTCACAGTGGTTTCACTGACTGGGTGTGGGGGTGGGATGTGGATGTCCAGTGTGATTACTTCAGGATCGGATATTACCAGTGAGGGGTTTATCTCTGTTGTGGAACACTGGTACCCCATGTTGGTGATGATCATGTCCAGCATGTTGTCACCTCTAGTGGGCATGGTGACTAGCTGTTCCAGGATGTTAGTTTTTAAACTCTAGGAAATATTGGGCAAAGGACATTGTACATGAGTAATTCCACCGCTCTATGTTTGGGTAGTTGTAATCTCATATAATGGTGTTTGATAGGACCTTTATATTTTCCACTGTTCTCCGGAATACTGAGTGAGGTTCCTGAGACAAGGTACATGATCTGTAGCAGGCTACAATCTGATGGGCAGCTTTGCCCAATGTTAGTTGCACTTACATGGTCTTCAAGGCCTCATGCTGTGCCACTAACCTGAAGGTGTGGGTATCCATAAGGTAAATGGGTACACCCCTTCCTTTTGTATTTCACTCGTGGTTTTGGGTCCAAAGGTCAGAGGGATTGTGAGTGTTTTACGTGGAGCATATCCAACAGCTCTGTGTTTGACATAGCTTTGTATGTTAGGCAGTGAACACCTCTGAGTAGGTGATATGCAAGGGAGTACGGATGGAGCATTTTGAGATGGTCTGTGTATGACATATATTTCAGGCCGCTAATGGTCTTTGTGAGGTATTCCTGCTGGCTTTCCAGTTGTTGTAGTTGTCTTGTGAGGTACATAGCAACAGTGGCATTGTACTCTATTATATTTCTAGTGAGTGATGAGTAGAGGGGAACAATGTCCTCTTCTATTCTGCATGAGACACATGTTGTGATGAGGTGTGCCACATAGGAGGGTTTCCTGACTACTGTGGGAATGTGATTATCACAGTTGTATCCACTGTCCACCTGTGACCCAGGGTCTCTTGTCACACTTTCAGTGTGAAGTATACTACCACCTATGTTATAGTTCTTGGCTACAGAGTTTTTAACAAAGGGGATGACAATGCACCTTTTGGCATTGAGCTAGAGTCCATGGCTTTGACAACAGCCGTCTGTCTCAGTGAGGCCCTTTTGTAAGATGTCCACATCTTTAGTGTTTACAATTATGGTTCCTAGTTTGCAGTCCTTTGGAAACTTCAGCAGCCACAGACCTTCCATGTTAATGTTTACTTCAAGGAAGTAGATACTACACAGCCTGGGAAGTTCTCTGGTCCCATGGCTGCTGTGATACTGGCTTTGGAGAGTGTTTTTTACCTGTGCAGCCATGATGACAGCAACTTTGCAGTCTTCCATTATAGAGATGTGCTCTTTCATGGGTGAGAGGGGGATAAAGTTAACACTGATCCTATCTGCCAGGATGTTGGCAATATCCGTTTGCTCTGTACATTTAGTGCTATTGAGCTGTAACTCAGAACAGATCTGAGTATAACCATGACATGGACCTGTCTGTTGGGCAGAGATCTCCTGAGTAGACAGTATGCAACAGAGTACAGATTGGGTTACATTCAGTCTTGCATGGGGCAACTATTTGAGGCCAGTAATCCTCTTGTTTAAGGTACTTCATTGGTCTTTCTAGCTGCTGAACGTGCCTAGTCAGATTCATTGCATGTGTGTTGTGGTACTCTGACAGGTCTGATGACTGCTGAATAATGGGAACCTCCTTTGACCTACATGCACAGACCATGGCAGTTTGTGTGAACACATAGCATGATTTTCCGACCACTTTGTGAATGTGTTTCTGGAAGTAGAGATGACCATCCACATTTGTCCATAGATCCCTTATTATCACATCTGTATTTAGCCTAAATGTGTGAGCATGCCCAGTATGACCTTTCAGTATGTTGCTGCCTGACATTTGCTTCGTTTCTTTGTGTGAGCATGCCCAGTATGACCTTTCAGTGAGATGTTGAATGAAATCCACTACATTTGGAGTGTGTGAGCATGCCCAGTATAGACATTTATACTATATGTGTATGGAAAATCAAGTTGTATTTTTACAGCAGGGCTCACCTTTGTGTCATAGCTCAACAGGGATCATGCTGTGCCTGCAGGGCTTCCATGAGACACTTTGCATAGACTTATCAACATTTCTACATACAGGGGGGACAGCTATTCTTTGTGCATTTCTACCCGGGGGCACACCTGATTTGTTACTGTGGGTGTACATAGGATGTGGGTTTCACCTGACACTTATACACATTTGCTATGCCTGCACTGCTATGTACAGGACACCATTTCAGTCTGTACTGTTGCCTATCGTACTGGCTTAAGGCATACTACTGTACTACAGATCTTGGCCTCCAATGTCATGTATATTAGCTTGCGACTTCATAGCCTGCACAACCCACATCACACCGCCTGGCCTGATGTTCTCTGTCTGCATAGGCGTGTGGGGGAGGTTACCCATTTGCCTCTTTAGGGGCATGATACAGCATTCCTTTGTGTTTGCATTAGTGTACAATTGTCCTGCTGTGTCTGTGCCACTGAAATGCTATCATGGCTTAGTGGTTCAGTACTGTGACTATAGTGCATAGTATCCTGGGTTCGAGCCCTGTCACTGCTTTTAATTTTCATGCTGGGCAGACCAGACTACTTAAGGAACAGTAAAGCAGATATGAGCATGTTTAACTGACTTTGCACAACTTTGCCCAACCTTGCCCAACATTGCTCAATGTTGTCCAACATTGCGCTAGTTAGCACAAGCAATTTTGTTTACATATACTAGATATTGGTAAAAGCTGCTTAGCACTGCTTTATATTGCTTAAAACATGGCAATCATGCCTCAGGTGGTGCTGCAGGGCTGCCTATGTCGGATGCACATACTACACTCCCTATACATGTTTGGAAACAGGTAGTGTCAAATTAGGCATCCCTTTTATTTTATGTGCGAGTCAGAGGGAGGTATCATTTCCAGGGTTCCTACTGAGCCAGTGTATGTGCTATGCGTTGTCTCTTTGCCAAGGCATACTGGGCACGCCTCCTTCTGCCTATTGGGGCAGGCTCAGGTTGTTCCTCCTCCGAGTAACGCTGTGCCTGTGCAGGCCTTGGCAATGGTTTGTCCCTGCCCCATGCTGTTCCTGCTGCAGCTGTTTTTGCAGGATCATATTGTGTAGCATGGCACATACCATGACAATTTGGGTACATGTAGTTGGTGAGTACTGCAAGGCTCCACCAGATGTGTCCAGGCACCGGAACCATGACTTGAGCATCCCAAACACATGCTCGATTACATTTCGTGTTTGTGCGTGTGCCTCATTATGGAGTTCTTGTTCAGGTGTGTGTGCATTTCTGATGGGTGTCATCAGCCACGGCTCCAGTGCGTATCCAGCATCTCCCACTAGGTGACAGTCAGGGATCATTGGCAAATGTCTGGTACAGCTGCGACAGATGCCAGATATGGGAATCGTGGTAGCTTCCAGGGCAGCCAGCACACACATTCAGTATTATGCCCTGGGCATCACACGCGACCTGGCAGTTGATGGAGTGGAAGCCCTTGCGGTTGATGTAGGCCCTACCCTGCTTACCAGCTGGTGCTTTGATGTGTATGTGCGTGCAGTCAATTGCACCCACTACCTCAGGGTATTCCGCTATTTGATGGAAGAGACGCATATTGCTGGCCAATACCTCATGGGAATTGGGGAAATATACATGATCACCGACATGTGCTGACATGGCATTCAAGAACTGGTGCAGTACCCTGGATGCTGATGCCTGTGAAATCCCCATCATATCACCAGTTGGTCTCTGGAAGGTACCTGTTGCTAGTATTCTTAGGCCGACACATACTTTGGTTTCCACTGGGATGGGTTCCCCTCTGTTGGTTCTGTGTGTGAGGCATGGTCTGCACAGCTCAACAATTTGCTGCAGGAGCTCTCTGTCCACTCTATAGCGCTCCACTATCTCCAACTCATTTAGCCCTTGGTAGGTTACCCTGGGTCTGTACACTCTTATCCATCTCCTCACTGTGGGTTGCTCAGCAGCATTCACAATGGCACCACCCTCAGCATCTTGCACATGTCTTATAATAGCAATGGCAGCCCCTAACATTTTTTTGTCTCAGTTAAGCTTTTTAAGTTTTCACTTCTCTTTGTAGACTGCAGTGTTTCTGAGAGACACATGGAGGAATGTTGTTTGCAGAGTTAAGGGCTGGGCTGGGCTAGTGTACTGCCTTTGTAATTGCCTGATTCTGATTGATTTCACATGGCAGCTCTGCTAGTTCTCTTTGGTTAACTTCCTACTACTTCTTTTCCTTCCTTTTCCCATTTCTGTTTCAACAGGGGGCAGCGCCGCGCAAACACATCGCACACAGGCTTATACAAGCTTACACAGGTTTAGGCGGGTGCACATTCGTGCATACAGGCTTAGATGGGTTTACAGGTGCGCACACGCGCGCACACAGTGTAAGCAGCTTTGCAAGAAACTTTAGTGATAGCCACGGCGTACACCTTTGGCTTCTCGGTTTCAGTTTAGATAACTGTAGACACGCCTCTTCTAGTCCTGAGTAACTCGCAGCAAACTCATGCCACTCTGCTCCAATAAGCTTACAGTCTTTTTGATACATACCCCCTCATGATGTCCCGTATCTTCTACTCTGTTACTCCCCTAATCCTACTCTTACACTCTAGGGACATGGTTCACATGGCAGGGAAAATTGGGATTCACTATCCTTGTACTCATTTGCATAGGATTGCCTACTAATGCTTGGTTACATCTCTCAGACTGAGCTTCCCTCCTTAGCAGCCACTACTCAGTAGCCATGTTGTCTTCAGCCTGCCATTCACCTGCATGGCAGATGAATATTTTGAATAAAATCTCTATTTGTGGCTTTTATTTTTTGTTTTTCTGTTTTTTAGAGCGCCGCACGTTTGCGCGGTGCTGCGCTACACTTAAACATCGGAGATCGAGGAAAATTTTTTTTTTATTATTTTGCAACAGATAAAAACGCCAATGGCCGTATATTTGTCCATTGGCATGCTTCCTCAACTGGATGCATCCTTTATTTGCAGCTGTCATGGCTCCGTTTTGCTATTTGCAGAACGGTACTCATTTGCCAACCGAGTACATTTCTGCAAATAACACTTCTCTTAATCGGACAGGTTAGTGTTTCCTGGGTCGCAAATTTACATCATTTGCATAGCTTTCAGCAGCAAATGAGGTAATTTGCATAAACTAACACTATCCGTGTAAGAGTCATTTTAGGAGCTCTCTTGCACGCCCCTGCCGGCTGTTCCTAGATCTCTCGGCAGACATGTTGGCTGGCTGGAGTCTTACTCTACTCTTAGACTCCATGTAAGCCTTCGTGAATCCGGCCCAATATCTTTACATAAAAGAAGATGCGTTATGTTCATCATTATAGGCTGAAATATCCACATTTTCATTTTTGACTCCCAAGGATTGGTTGAGGTAGAAAATTCTCTTTGCTTAAGACAGACAGATACGGACTGTTTATATTACAGGAAGAATAATTCAAGAGAATGGTCATGTGAAGCAACTAAAAGTGATTATTGCCTTTGAAGCAAGAGCAGTCGGATCATTTTTTGTGTAAACTTCATCTCTGCAAAATGTTGAAGAAACAGGGGAAGGGGATCTGCTCTGTTGGAGTGATTATTCCTGAGACATTGGGGGTAAAGAGACATTGTACATGACAGGGAGTCCAGATGGTTAACATTGGTGTGTGATGGTGTGTTGAGAGGATTGAAAACTGTTACCAGAGTTTGTCATTTAAAGATGGAGTTCAGCTCCACATCTTCATCTGTATGTTATACAGCAAGTGTCCACCATGTGGAATACATGTAAATTTACTGGTTCACAGCAGTGACAGTTCATGTGCTAATTTAAAATGTTTTGTGTCGTTGAAGTAAACCAAATGTGGAAAAATTAATGTCTGAAATTAAGTGGTATAATAAATGTATTTGAAGGTATGAAAATGTGTACCTTGAACATATACTGCAAAATATGAGAACATTTTGTCTTTAAAAAAAGGGTTCCATAAAAATAAACTGTTTTCCTTTAAATTAGTGGCACACTTTCACTTAATGGAGTATCAGAATGAGAGGTAATTATGTGGTCTAGTTCCTTCTATTATTGTGCAGCTTAAAGGACTTAATAGAGCTATATATTTGAGCTGAGCAATGTTTCTGAACTCTCTGCCAAATAAGTTGTCCAGAATTGGATGTCTGGAGATATATAGGTCAAACCACATTTTTGAACTATTTCTCAAATATGTTATCCAAAATGGATCTCCTTGGGATGTAGTTCTAGTAATGTTACCAAGTTGTGAGTTCATTGTTGGTCTGCCAAGGCTCACTGTTGAGGCCAGATCTCCCCCCCCCCCTCTCTTTTTGTTATAGATAGAAAATGGTGATTATTGTGATACACAGATGATTGTAAACCAATTACTTTGAAGGATGCAAAAATATTTTGAGATGGTTTGAACAAAACCACTGTTTGGTGCATTAACAGCTGTGCCCCTTCAGTGCAATTGAATGAATTACTGTCTGCCTATTGGCTTTAGTAAAAAGAACGCAAAAAATCTCCCTTTAGTCACAAAGTTAATGGAAAGACAGTAAAAGAAAAGTAAAATACCAAGGCATCATTCTCATGGTCTTTTTGCTCTGCTGGTGAAGAGGGATAAAACTCTGACTAAAGAGTTTAGTTGTGCTTCAAGTGTCTTCAAGTGTCTGATATAGTGACAGGGAGGATGGGCGTTCTTATCCATGTGGAAGGGATTGCGGTGGGCATCTTCGAATGAGCCCAGGAGGAGGCTAGGTTGAAAAAGAATGGAAGTTAGGCTGTGAGGACTGAGGCAATTAAAAGGCATGACTGCTGTGTAGCTGGCGTAGGGGGTACATGCTCAATGTGTCCTCTCATTGTCATCCAGCCTACTTAAGTAATGGTACAGGAGCTGGAGACCTAAGCCAAGGGAAATTCTTTTCACTTGGAAGTATAACTCTGCTTCTCCACTGACGGATTGAACCTTGACTAGAATAGTTTGCAGTCATAGGCAAATGTCTCAGAAATGGCTGAATTCAGCTGTACATACATAGTGGAATGTGCTACAGCTGTAAGCGTCTCCACATATTTTTCAAAAACAATATTGTGAAATACACTGTTGACTGGATAAAGATGTTTGAAAGCATAATACAGCCAAACTTTTTAAATCACTTTTCTTGTGGGGACAGCGTTTCTTACAGCTTTTATCCAGAGGTTTGCACCCTTTCTAATCATATAGTCAGATTTGACTCTAGTCTTACAGTGGACTGTCCGTGTCCATTTGGTCTTAGTAACAGTCATAATTTTCCTGTTTATCTGTCCAAAACCTTTTTGTTCTCCCCTGGATTGGTGGCTGACCATTGCCGTCTTGCAGATTTCATGACTACACTAGTAAATCGTTTTGTTGGGATATGGATTGGGGGACCTGGGACAGTATGGCTGTAGTCTAATACTTCAAGTAACAAACAGGAATAGCTTGCTTCCCATTTTGTAGTAAAGATGTGGTAGTGTACTTCTCTGTCAGATTTTTTTGGTGGGAGACTCATTCCAAAGGAGACCAACTCACTAGCCAGTAGAAATGCCCAAATGGAAAGGCATCTCTCAGTCTTCGAGAAGGTTTTTCACCATTGCGTAGGTCTTTTATGTGACCTCTTTACTCCCCAGCCATCTTGCGTGTCCCAGAATATTTGACTTACTCCTAACTTTGAGAGGGCAGGTGATGGATGATGTTGACCATCCATGGCTAGCTTTCCATTTCCTTTGATAATGAGGTTCAAGAAGCCCAGACTTCACAAATGCAAAAGTAATTCTGATAATGCCCTACTACTCCAGGCAGACTTAGTTCCCTCTTCTTCACCATATTCTCAAGACCACACTGAGCCTATTTAGTTGCTGCTGTCACATACCCTCATAAGTTGTGTAACAGTGTTAAGGCCATATGGCCATCAAGTAACTGTGACTCTGGATCAAACACTTTGCCCCTAGCCTATTAATCCCGTTGTCCCTTAAAAGATTCAAAGTTCTTGCAGTCTGTATTATGAAGTGGTCATTTATTCCACTGTACTGCTGATCGTGAGTTATCTTTTTTGTTGACCGGGTCAGTCAAGTAAGAATGATGGATTGTCTTCATAGTACCAACGTTAAACTTCATAGCCTGATGTGTTCTGTGTGTTAAATTACAATTTTAATTTTTTATGTCTAAGATACTCATAAACTAGAGTTGTGAAAGACTTTGTAGGCAAGTCTTATTTTACCAATGATGTAATAATGAATATTGAATAAACTGAGGTATTTGCACCTGTTATAGTAACCCAAGTCTTTGTGAAGTAGTAATTTTGGTGAATTTTCTTTTTACTTTCAGGAAAATTCAACTGACCTTCATTGTGTATAGAAAAAGTGTTGTACTCTGAGTGGCCTAATTTGTGTGTTGTGTAGTAAAGTAAGACACGTCTCATTTTTGTGCTAAGATTTTTTAATATGTATCCCATTTGACACACAGTTTTAGTACTTATCGGTTGAGCATGTGTGATTAAAGGAAAGATTAACAGTCCTGGTTTATTCTCCAGTCTTTATATTGGATTGTGTCCTTTTACTAGATGTTCTAGTAGGTACACAGTTGAATGAACTGCAGCCTTTTCAAATGCATTTTAGTTATGATGAGGGTAAGAATCTCTAAATGTTCTACATCAGATTAATTTTGTTCAAGAACCCAATGTTAGTCATTCACATACTCCTTTTTCCAAAATGTCTTGGCTGCAGGAATGGAGGCAAATACAATATTAAATAATGCTGGCTCCAGAACAGAGCTTTGTGGTACTCCAAAATGGATAGAAAGAGAATTAAGAGTTTATGCCCTGTATACTTACACATCAGTTAACCATGACATAATCCATTTTACCAAGAGTACAGCAATGTTAGACTTGATAAGGCATTGGTAAATTACATTGTGAGGAAGGCCTTCGAATGTCTTTGCCAAGTCTTTCTCCAATCCCTTTGAAAGACTTGCCTTGGGTCTTCATACCCTAAAACTAACAGCACGGCTGCTGCAGTTCTCTTGATTGCCATACCCTGCAACTTCTTTGATAGAATGGTCTCTGTCATGTCTTCTGCTCATATTTCTTGTTCCAATAAGAAGATGTGGGTGAGATCCTTTGTCTGGGTAAAAGGAGCACCTATAGGAAACCCACGTGAACATAAGGAGGGCATGCAGACTCCACACAGAAAGCACCCCAGCTGAGAATTGAACCACGGAATCTTTTGCTGTGAGGTGACAACTATTATCAGCTGTGTGCTGTTTTTTCCTGCCAGATTACAAAGACATGCAATTGGTGGATTGGACTCTCTAAATTGGCCATGGAGTGTGTGTGTGTGTGTGTGTGTGTGTGTGTGTGTGTGTGTGTGTGTGTGTGTGTGTGTGTGTGTGTGTAAATATATGCATGCACGTGTGCCCGTAGTGCAGAAAAATTACTGCAGCAGGGCTAGCCACCCTGCAGTGTAAACCTTGGCTCCAGATGATTGGCACAGTTGAAGTCACACCCTGACCCCATGTGCAAAAATGGGGAAAGGAGTTGCTGATGGATGAATCCTTTGTCTGGGTGATCATTCAAGACTTGTTTATCCTTTCTCGGTGCCAATTCCCCAGGTTTACATTAACTGCCAGAAACTTTTTGTTAAGGTTTCAGTTGTTCCACTGTAGTACTCCTTTTAACAGGATTTATACGTTACAATCAAATTCTTTAAAAATCATCCAACTATTGATCATGCAGAGTTTATCCAAAGTCCTAAATGGTGACTATGTACAAGATCAGAAAAAAAACATTGTGAGCTTGGAAAGCCTTGGCTGCAGGTAGGAAACTCCATATTATTGACAAAACCTTGGGTAGGAAACATCATGCTCACATAGTAAAGCAAATGCTCCTGTAGTAAAACATCAGAGTACAAAGTGACCAGATTGAGACTAAAAACTGATTAACACGTTTTTGATGTTAAAATCATATTTGTTGCAGTTTTAAAATAAGAATGCAGGAAAACTGAGTTATGTCGGCACCCAGTGTCCTGGTCATTAGTAAGCTTAGCTTCTGGTCACTGTCTGTGCCTTTCAGACCTGTAAAATACTTATGCTTTTGCAGTTTTTGTAACTAGTAGTACATTGTAACAGCTAAAGCTCATATTAGTACAAAAATTATAATCAAGCTTTTCTGAGCATACCTTCTCTGATGTTGTCACCTATTGAGCTTTGTTTCACTTCAGTCATAAGACAAATGTTATGACAGCCATGTCTCAAACATAACTTAGTTACAATAGGAAACCTGGTCATAATCCTCTTTCTTTCTTTTATACTGAGCTACAGATGGGTCTGGTTCATTAGACTTGGCATCTCTATTATCTCTACCGTTTGCAGATGTTGAACAGACAATGTTAAGTTGTCTATCTCGCCTTCGTTCTTGCTGGTTGGGATCGGAGCCGATTCTCTGCTCCGACTCGTCCATCTTCAATAGCGCAAGAACTGTTTACTGGCTTGAGGCTACACCTTATCCCATAATGCCTAGCGATAGCTACCTAGATCTTGTTTGCCGCTTCAGCTGCGAGGTGTCGTTTTTCTGGCTCAGGCTTGTATAGAGTTTTTTGTGTAACTTTTTTGCTAGAATTTAACTTTTCTAGTATTTTATCATTAGCAATAGTTTTGTTTCTGTGATAGATAATTCTTTAGCTTATAGTATCCCTCCTTTTTGTAGAACTCTGCCCCACCCCCCACCTCTTCTTGTCAGGTTAGCCGTTTAAGTTAGAGGCTTTCCTTCTGCTTTTTTCTTATAGGCTAGCCATTTAAATTAGAGGCTTTCCAATTATCTTTATATATATATATATATATATATATATATATATATATATATATATATATATATAAAAAAAACCTTTAGCTATAGTCTTTCTAGTAGGTGTGTTTTTTGTAGACTGTATATTGCTTGTTGTTATAATTGATTTTCTTTCTACTGTTAAGAATGTCAAAAGAATCCAAGGTTTCTGGGTTCAAGAAGTGTGACTCATGCTGTCAGAAAATGTCTCTGACAGATGGGCACACTTCTTGCGTCTATTGTTTAGGCACTGTGCACCTGCAAGACTCTTGTTCTATTTGCCATACCTTTAGTCCAAGAGTCCTGCAGGAGCATAAGAATAAGCTGATTCTTAGGGGTCTTTTAAAACCCCAGGATTCACTGGCCAAGAGATCACACAAGTGAAATCTGCTAAATCCACTAAGCCATCGGCTCCAAGTTCGGAGCCGTCTTCGGTTCAGGATTTACCTTCTACGTCAGTTCTGGCTGGCACCGACTAGACAATCTCCCCGTCGGCTCCATCAGAGGCTTCAGAGCCGTCGTGGAGCCACAAGAGACTGAGGTCCCCTTCACTAGAGTCGGTACATTTGGCTCCTCGGTCACCTTTACTTCAGTGCGAGCGTAGTCACCGATCCTCTCACTCCTCTCGATCCTCTAGACTGTCGGATCATGATGTGGAGAGATTGGTCAGTAGGTTGCTAAAGTCGCAGGCACTAGCTAAATTGTTGTCCAGCCCTCCTCAACAGGTATCGGCTCTGTCCACTTCTCTTGATGTCCCTCCTCTGACTCCAATGAGTTCGGAGTCGGAGTTCGTTGGGGTTTGAGTAGTGGAACCATTGGCACCGAGAACTCTATCCCCTTCGGTTCCGACGTCTGCTCCGATTCCCTCGGTGGTACCTTCCATCGAGGGATCTGGGCGCCGGGGCTCCCTCGTCGGCTCCGAGGGGGCGAGTGGCATCGGACCCTTGTCCGACCCCGTTCTCCCTCTCGGAGCTTTGGCGCAGGTGAGCTTGGCTCCAGCATTGGCCTCGGAGCTGTCTCCCTCGGTGCGGAGAAAGATTCCTATTTCTTCAGAATTGGAGCTTTCTCTGCATCGTGGCAGGGACGCCTTTGATGTCATGCAGAGTGTGTTGTCCCCTGAGTCAGCTACACTATCAGCCCCACTGGCTCCGTCCCCTGTAGTGCCTGTGCCAACCTCTGTTCCTCCTCCAGACCCTAAGTGTAGGGAATTGATGCTCCAGGACACCCTATTTGGGTGTTTCCTCCTCTTCTGAGGCCTCTCCTGATCACTCAGAAGAGCCCCCTTGGAAGAAAAAGTGTAAGAGGAAGCACATTGGCTCCCCCGAGTCTGTCACTTCTGATACAGACTTAGATGATTCGGAAGGGTCCCCGAGATCCCCCTCTGAAGAGGTTTCCTTCTCGGACATCCTAGAAATGCTTGAGCAGAGGGGGAACTGGAATCCCCTAGCCCCTTCTGAGGATGAGTCTGTATTTCTGGATGCCTTCGGTTCCCGACCTTCCACCTCCTGGGTGTCTACGCCTTTCAATCCACTTATGACAGTGGTGGCTCGAAAGGCTTGGTCAGCTCCGGATACAGTGGAGCCAACTCCGAGGAGACCTAGTAAATTCATTACAGCACCCCAGGATAAGCAGTTCCTTTCAAAAGGTGTCCCTGTTGATGCCATGGTGGTAGCAGCAGCCACCAAAAAAAAGAGCGGACACCTCTTCGTCTGTCCATCCCCCTAACAAGGAGTCTAGGATGATGGGCAGATATGGGAAGTGAATGTTCGCTTCAGCGACCTTCTCTATGAGGTCACTGAACTACCTGTGTCATTTTACCTGACTTCAAAGGGATCTCCTTAAAGAGCACGGAGATACCCTCCAAGATCCAACAGCTGAGGGGAGCACAAGCCAAGATAGCTTCCTAGCTAGCGACGCTTAATTCTGCTGTTAACTCCTCCATGAGGCTCATTTCTTATGCAGCCGATGGGGCGAGTAGAGCCACAGGTACCGGGGTGGCCCTTAGGAGGCATGCGTGGATGCGGCTGTGTAACTTTGCGGAACCCTTTCGAGCGTCCTTCACCAACACTCCTTTTGATGGTTCCTTTCTTTTTGAACCACAGGTGAAAGGCACTTTGACTAGGTGTGAGCAAGAAGGCAAGACTATCTCTGCCGTGGGCGTCCGTTTTACCACTCCATCTAGACCTTACCCCAAGGGTCAGAAGAGTGGGAAGATGTGGTTCATTAAATCTCAGGGAGCCTTGCCTGACACGCGTAGTGTGGAAACAATAATGGTAGATGCTGCCCTCGTGGCAGAGGGGGTCCGCAGAACCAGGGCAACAGATAATCCTTCTCTGATAAGCCCTTCCTGCTTCCTTGAAGGGTTGCCCGGCTGCTCAACTCTGGAAGCAGTCGGGGGAAGACTTTTGCTGTACCCAAAAGCCTGGCAAAGTTAAACACAAAACAGATGGGTACAGTCCGTTGTATCCGGAGGTTAAACAAATTCCCTTCCATCAACCCCCTTTACAGTCAAGGAAGACCCTTCCAGATGTTCACCCAATCTAAAGGTGCAAGCAGTAATAGAAGCTTCAAAACTGCTAGAAAAAAGAGCCATCCAGGAAGTCCCGGCAAATCAGCACGGATCCGGAACTTACTCAAGGTTCTTTTTAGTACCAAAAAAGACAGGGGACTGGAGACAGATTCTGGATCTCAGCAGACTAAACAGGTCTGTGCAAAGAACAAAGTTTCGAATGGTCACGCTACAGTCCAGTCTACCCTTTTTGGGTCAGGACAATTGGATGTGCTCAAGAGATCTTCAGGAAGTGTACTACCATATAAAGATGGACAGGCGCTCCAGGAGATATCTTCGCTTCCGGCTGGGGGCCAGTCATTATCAGTTTAGAGCTCTGCCCTTTGGTCTTACCACAGCCCCCAGGGTGTTCACCAAATGTATGGCAGTGGTCACGGCTCACCTGAGGCTGCAAGGATTCCAGGTGTTTCCGTATCTAGATGACTGGCTCCTTACTGCTACCACCAGGCATCAACTCATACAAGCACAGGACTATACAATCACAATCTGCTCCCAGCTCGGCATTACAATAAATTTTGAAAAATCTGCCTTGTCGCCCTGTCATTCTATCACTTACATAGGAGCAGGCTTAGACACAAGGGATATGTTTGCAAGGCTACCACTAGAAAGGGTGTCCGCAATCCATCAGCAGGCACAGGTTCTGATGCAGAGCAAAAGGATCCAAGTCAGGTATGTCCTTTAAACTCTGGGTTCTGTGGCAGCAGCCATTCTTCTATTCCCACTGGCGATCTTTCATATGAGAATTCTTCAGTGGCTTCTGTTTACGCAATGGTCTTTCCAAGAGCTACCCATGACTTACATGATCACGGATACATGCAGAAGACATCTTTCTTGATGGATGGTCTTCCCATTAGTTACTCAGGGGAGACCTTTCATACAACCCCCTCCAGTAGCCACAGTGACAACAGACGCCTCCCTGATAGGGTGGGGGGGGGCATTATCTGGGCAGGACAGTCCAAGGCACGTGGCAACCTCACGAGTACCATCTGCACATAAATGTCCTGGAAATGAGAACCGTGCTCCTGGCATTGCAAGCCCTTCAAGACTCTCTTCCTTCTGGGACCATTGCTATTCAAATGGACAGCATGTCAGTTGTGTGGTACATCAACAAGCAGGGCAGAACCAGGTCCTACCCCCTGTGTCGAGAAGCACTCAGACTTTGGCAGTGGGCGATTTCCTCCCAACATTTTCTGATTGTGATGCACATCCCCTGGAGATCCAACGTCATAGCGGACAGGCTCAGCAGAGCTATTCTCATGCCTCACGAGTGGTCTCTGAATCAGCAAGTTGCGAATCTTGTTTTCCGCAAATGGGGACAGCCTTGCTGCGATCTCTTTGCCACCCCCTTCAGCACCAAATGCAGCAACTACTTCTCCCTTTTTCCGCTTCCGGATCACATACCCAGAGACTCTGTAGTCCACAATTGGCCCCAGGGACTTCTTTATGCCTTTCCCCCTGATACCCAAACTTATACAGAAAGCAATGTCGTTGGGTTGCAAAATGATCCTCATTGCTCCCTACTGGCCTCAACAGATATGGTTCCCGTTCCTGCACCGTTACTTTCTCGATCAACCCTGGACTCTGGACCCAATTCCAGACCTCCTGGTTCATCAATCAGGCGAGTTGCATCAATCCCTCAAAACTCTCCAGCTCACAGCTTGGTTGCTTCACTTCCAACCTTAGCCAGGCTTCCCAGCAGTCCATGACATTATCGTCTCCTCTCACAAATCTGCAACGAGGAAAACTTGTGCTAGCAAATGGAAACGTTTTTCTTGTTGGGCAAAGGCTAGGAATGTGGATCCCTTTTTCAGCCCCAGTTCACAAATTCCTAGCACAACTGTTTCACTCCGGGTCCACTTCTTCTACGATCAGGGTACAAATGGCGGCCATTTCTAACTCTTATGTTGGTTTTTCGAACTCTAACATTGTCTCATAAGCTCTGTAAAGCTTTTTTGAGAGGGACAACCCTTCTTAGGCCTCCAGTGAGAGATCCCCCTCACCCTTGGGACCTTAATTTAGTCCTAACCTCCTTAATTCTGCCCCCTTTTGAACCAGCAGTGTCCTGCTCTATCAAGTTTCTATCTTGGAAGACACTCTTTCTGGTAGCTATTACTTCAGCCAGACACGACTTTGAACTTCAGGTGCTATGTGTTCGTCCTCCATACTTGGTTTTTCATAAGGACTAGGTTGCTCTGAGGTCTAATCCTTTGTTTCTCCCTAAAGTCTGCTCAGAAAATAATTTAAACCAATCTATAGATCTTCCTGTGTTTTTTCCCTAATCATACCAACAAAGCAAAGTACAAACTACACCAATTGGACGTTCATAGGCAATTGCGTTTTTACCTGCACAGAACTAATGAAGTAAGGAAGTCGGACCAACTATTCCTTTCTTGTGCCTTGGGCAAACAAGGTCTCCCAGTTTCCAAGGTAACTTTGTCCAGATGGTTGTCACACACTATTTCTTTCATTTATCAGTTAAGGAACAAACGGTTACCTATTAAACTGAAAGGTCATTCTACTAGGGCCTTGGCCACCTCTGTAGCCTTTCAGTCTAGGTTGCCCATGGATTCCATCTGTGCAGCTGCCACGTGGACAAACCCTCATACCTTTATTTCTCATTACAAGTTGGATATGGTCTCCAGGAGCAGAGCTGACTTTGGTTTCACTGTTCTGAAGAGTCTGTTCCACTGAGCCACACAGGATTTTAGGTGCTAGGGACGCTGTCCTAACCAACAAGAATGAAGGCGCGATAGACAACTTAAAGAAGTTATGTACCTACCATAACTTTCCATGTTAATTGTCTTCATCTTGCCTTCCTTCTTGCGTCCCACTGTCCTAGTGGATCGAGAGGAGTTTTTCTATTTCACTGGCTGTGTGTTCTCTTGTTTCCTCTATTGACTTAGAATATGGCAGGTATAGTCAACTGATTTTTTGACTAGTTTATTCTGTTATGTCTGGAGTTAGCTATTTCAAACGAGATTTGGGTAGCTATTGCTAGGCATTATGGGATAAGGGGTAGACTCGAGCCAGTAAACAGCTCTCGAGCTATTGAAGATGGCCGAGTCGGAGCCGAGGATCAGCTCAGATCCCAACCAGCAAAAAGGAAGGCGAGATGAAGACAACTAACATGGAACGTTATGGTAGGTACATAACTTTTTTTTTAATATTAGACTAAACAAACACATAAGTGAGACTGTTATTGTAATAGATACATTCATGATTTGTTTTCTGTCAAAGGCCCAGATAACGGGCTTCTTCAAGTATATGGACACTGTTTAGCATTGTGTGCCTGCTGTGCTTGTCTTTTTGTTTTGTTTTGCTTCAGTTCAGTTCAGAACAGAATTTAGCTTTTTTGGCTGTGGTCACCACTAGCCATCAAGACCCCCCCTTGACTGCTCTTCTGATCTGTTTGCTTGTCTAGGGCTAAGAGCTTTGTGGCCTGTTTGTTCCCCTAGATACGATAAACAAGCATACGAAGAGCAGTGTCATAATTTCTGCTGTTGATTGGGATTTTTGCTGTAGCCCCACACATGCTCAGTGATGTCTTACAATGTAATGTGCAGGACTGTTTTCTTTTTGCAAATAAGTCTGTACCCCCCCCCCCAACTTCCGCCCCAGAGGCAGGTACCTCTGCTGGCTGTATGGTCTTCATTAAGGAGCGCAAATGGCAAATGCCTCTCCCCTCCCACCCAAGTGAACTAAAAGCAAGAACTCAAACTACACTAAAACCAAAAATAAAAAAAGAAAGCAGTGCCACCAGTTGAAGCCACAGGTTTAATTCACTCCTAATGTAAACATAAATTCATTGGATAAAAAAACACACCATTTTATAGCCTTTAAATAACGGAGTATGTCTCCACCCAATGGACAAATGTTATATTATATATAAGAAAAAGAAGCAGTAAAAAACAAGAACACAGTAGATCGTAAAACATTAAAGTAGTCACACATTTTAACTACTACTTCTCTTTCGGCTGTTCCCGTTAGGGGTCGCCACAGCGGATCATCTGTTTCCATTTCTTCCTGTCTTCTGCATATTGCTCTGTCACACCAACCGCTTTCATGTCCTCTCTCACCACATCCATAAACCTTATCTTAGGCCTTCCTCTTTTCCTCTTACCTGGCAGCTCTATCCTTAGCATCCTTTTCCCAATATACCCAGCATCCCTCCTCAGCACATGTCCAAACCAATGCAATCTCACCTCTCTGACTTTGTCTCCAAACCGTCCAACCTGAGCTGACCCTCGTATACTGATTCCTAATCCTGTCCATCCTTGTCGCACCCAGTGCCAGTCTTAACATCTTTAACTCTGCCATTTCCAGCTCTGACTCCTGCCTTTTTGTCAGTGCCACTGTCTCAACCCATACAACATAGCTGGTCTCACTACCCTCTTGTAGACCTTCCCTTTCACTCTCCTTACTGGTACCCGTCTGTCACAAATTACTCCTGACACTCTTCTCCACCCATTCCATCCTGCCTGTACTCTCTTCTTCACCTCTCTTCCACACTCCCCATTACTGTGAACTGTTGATCCCAAGTACTTAAACTCATCCACCTTCGCCAGCTCTACTCCCCGCATCCTTACCATTCCTCTATCCTCCCTCTCATACACACACACACACACACACACACACACACACACACACACACACACACACACACACACACATTCTGTCTTAGTCCTTCTGACCTTCATTCCTCTCCTTTCTAGAGCATATCTCCACCTCTCCAGGGTCTCCTCAACCTGGTCCCTACTCTTACTACAGATCGCAGTGTCATCTGCAAACATCATAGTCCATGGGGCCTCCTGTCTGATCTCGTCTGTCAACCTGTCCATCACCATTGCAAATAAGAAAGGGCTCAGAGCTGATCCTTGATGTAATCCCACCTCCACCTTAAACGCATCTGTCACTCCCACTGCAGACTTCACCACTGTCACACTACCCTCATACATATCCTGTACCACTCTTACATACTTTGCTGCCACTCCTGACTTCCTCATATAATACCACAACTCCTCTCTAGGCACCCTATCATATACTTTCTCCAATTCCATAAAGACACAGTGCAACTCCTTCTGACCTTCTCTATATTTATCCAGCAACACTCTCTCAGAGCAAACATCGTATTTGTAGTGCACTTTCCCGGCATAAAACCATACTGCTGATCACTAATCACCTCCCTTCATAACCTAGCTTCCACTACTCTTTCCCATAACTTCAAGCTGTGACTTATCAGTTTTATCCCTCTGTAGTTACTACAGCTATGCACATCACCCTTATTCTTAAAAATAGGTACCAAAACACTTTTTCTCCACTCCTCAGGCATCCTCTGACATTCCAAGATGTCATTATAAATAATCTGGTTAAAAACTCCACTGCCATTTCTCCAAAGCACCTCCATGCTTCCACTGGTATGTCTTCTGGACTAACAGCCTTTCCATTCTTCATCCTCTTCAAAGCTGTCCGTACTTCCTCCTTGCTAATCTGTTTCACTTCCTGATTCACTATCCTCACATCATCCAACCTTCTCTCTCTCATTCTCTTCATTCATCAGCCCTTCAAAGTACTCTTTCCATCTGCTCAACATACTCTCCTCGCTTGTCAGTACGCCTTACCTGCTGCACATCTTTTGGTGCAGGTTCTTTTCTCCCTCTTTAGTGTCCAACCTTTCGTACAACTCTCCATATGCCTTATCCTTATCCTTCGCCACCTCTCTTTGCCATGCTCCTCATCTCCTTATACTCCTGTCTACTTTCTTCATCTCTCTGACAATCCCACTTCTTCACCAGCCTCTTCCTCTGTATACTCTCCTGTACCTCCTCATTCCACCACCAGGTCTCCTTGTCCTCCTTCCTCTGTCCAGATGTACATCAAGCACCTTTCTAGCTGTCTCCCTTACCATCTCTGTTGTATTTACCCAGCTGTTTGGTAACTCTTCATTGCGCCCCAGTGCCTGTTTTAACTGTTCCCTGAACTCGACCTCACAATCACCCTTTTTCAACTTCCACCATTTGATCCTTGGCACTGCTCTCACACTTGTCCTCCTCCTCTTCTTGATCACCAACGTCATCCTACAGACCACCATTCTATGCTGCCAACTACACTTTCTCCTGTCACCACTTTACAGTCTCCAATCTCCTTCAGACTGGCCCTGCTGCATAAGATATAATCCACCTGTGTTTATCTTCCTCCACTCTTGTCACCCTGTGCTCCTCCCTTTTCTTAAAATATGTATTCACCACAGCCATGTCCATCCTTTTCGCAAAATCCACTGCCATCTGACCTTCTGCATTCCTCTGCTTAACACCATACCTGCCCATCACTTCCTCATCCTCTCTGTTCCCTTCACCAACATGCCCATTGAAATCTGCTCCAATCATCAGTCTCTCACCCTTGGGTACACTCACCACCACTTCATCCAACTCACTCCAAAATTTTTCTTTCTCATCCATTGCACACCCAAATTGCAGAGCGTATGCACTAACAACATTCATCATTACACCATCAATTTCCAACTTCATAATCATTACTCTATCCGACACTCTCTTTTCACCTCCAAAACATTCTTGGCATACTGTTCCTTCAGGATAACCCCTACCCCATTTCTCCTCCCATTCACACCATGATAGAACAATATGAACTCACCACCTATACACCTGGCCTTACTCCCCTTCCATCTGGTTTCTTGCACACAACATATATCAATCTTCCTTCTCATCATATCAGCTAGCTGTCTCCCTTTATCAGTCATACTGACAATATTCAAAGTTCCTACCCTCACTACTACACTCCTAACCTTCCTTCTCTCTTTCTGCTTCCGTGCATGCCTTCCTCCTCTTCTTCTCCTTTGGCCAACAGTAGCCCAATTTCCACCAGCACCCTGTTGGCTAACAGTACTGGTAGCAGTCATTGTTAACCCAGGCATCGACTGATCTGGTACGTTTTAACTGTATAATACAAAGCTCTCACTACAAAATTACAATATTACCAACAGAAAATTGATAAACATCCCTCTAGAATATGACATTATAATCCTATTACTGTGAAGTAATTGGGCTCAGTCACTTTATTCTTCTATCTCCAGTCAGCTTTTCCATCTCCAGGGCTGGTAATCAAGCTTAGATTGTGTGGTGCATATTCAGAGCTCTGTGCCTGTATGCTGTGGAGTTGACAGTGACTACACCATAATCGGATTTGTGCATTGCTTGCGTCTTGTTCATAGGGGATAGAGCTTTCGGGGGAAGGGAGAGTTTTGAGCTGAGGTGATCTCCATGCTACCTAAAGGGCTTGTGTTTTCAGTTCCATTTGTCATGCTAGGCTTTTAGGTACAAGTACTTAGTATAAAATTGTTTTACCTTTCTGTAGTATGGTGTATTCATTTGGTACCTTAGACTGAATATCCTACTTTGACTGCACCAGCAGTGTTAATTTTTTTTTTGTTACTTGCTTCCTGTTTGTCCCTTTGTTACTTATTTAAACTGACTATGATAAGATTATATTTCTTGGTACGTCATTTTGTCTGCTCTAAATAGTATTAAAAGTGGTAATGGAACACTTATCGGGCAAAGGTAATTAAAAAAAAAAAACAGTTTTTTATTTTTTTATTTTATTATTTTTTTTTTAATATAATCAGTAACTGTGAGACTTTTTTCTAGGGTAAACCATGTAAGGACAAGGTGTATTTTAAAAGGAGATGCATTTTATTTGTAATGCTTTATTTCACAGCCTAGGGGAACAGTACTACAGGGATGCAATGGAGAAATGCCATAATTATAATGCCCGTCTGTGTGCTGAGAGAAGTGTACGTTTACCGTTCCTTGATTCTCAGACTGGAGTAGCTCAGAGTGATTGTTACATCTGGATGGAGAAGCGGCACAGAGGACCAGGTACTTTTAATGATTTTTTTTTGTTTGTGTGTGAAAATTGTGTTTAAAAAATGCAATTTCTGGTATCTTGCTACAACAAAAAAAAAACTGCATAGTCTCTACTTTTTTAACAAGGTGTGGAATTTTTTTTGTGTGTTCTTTTGGATTTTCTGAGAATTTCTCCACTTGCATTGCTTTAAAACAAGCTGTGTTTATAATACCATGGACACAAAAGTATGGAACTCCTTAACAAGTAAGGACCATTTAACCCAAGTTGTTTATTCTTCACCTGTAGGGCTTCTCAAACCCACACCTGGACAACAGTGTTCCATAAACTACCTTGTCTTTTTTAAGAAGCTTATATTATTTTGCATAATTCTTCAATGATAGCTAACATGCCCATCATTGTATGTTCTGGTAGTAGATGAATTGCTAAATATTGTGTATATGAACTGCCTTTGGCTGATATTTAGTATGGCACACTTTTATAGACTGAATTTACTTATGTGAGGAAGTGGTGGTTAGAAAATTGGATTTGTTTAATAATCTGTAGGACAGGTGTGTCTGTCTGTCTGTTCCTGGTGACTGTAATTTGATATTTGGTGTTGCTCTTTCTAGTGCTGTGGCCAGTCACAAACTGAACGGTTGCCACCATCAGACACATACTTTCCACACTTTAGTTGATCATAATGGTGGGAGTGACATTCATACCTTATTTGCTTTTGTTGTGATTTTTGGACAAGTGGAGCTACTGTCGGCTGGTAGTTGCGCAACACTGGTTGAAGCAAGTTGCCCATCTAAAGTTTAGAAGTCTGCTCTCTCTCCAAGTCACGATAATGATGGTCAAGGAGATTAATGTTTGGAAGTTAAGGGTAGCTTAAGGTCAACCAGTATATTTGCTGGCTTACACTTGTGCAATTGATTACCTGTTTTTGTATTTTATTTACAGGGTAAGTACCACTGTGCCAAGGGCCTATTTAAAAGTGATCCAGGAACTGCAAAAAACAGTTTAGCAAATTGTCACAGTGATAGTTAGACGTTAAAGCTAAGTTCATACTTGTTACAGCGCCATATGTTGGAACTGTTGAGAGCATACTTTGAATAGCAATTCAATTCCGTATGCAGATAGCTTACCCCTTAAACTGTATGTGCAGCATATGTAGGTTTTAGATTTATCAGGTTGTGTGTTTGCATGTAGTGTAAGAAACAGGTAGGACATGTCTTGGGGATGGATACATGGGTCTGTATAGGAAAGAAAATTCCAGTAGTAGATAATGTTAAATGTGTAACAGATATGGCATGCATCAAAGATTAATGGTAATGAGCATAGAAAGTAGAGGGGGAGTGCAAATAAATTAATAGTGGTTAGTTGGGGAGGGTCAAGGGAAACTAGTCTGGGTAATAAAAAGAAATTGCACATCAAGAAGAAATTATGTGTTGTTACTATTATGCAAGAATTTTGAGATAAAAGATATTCAGAAAGATTAAGAGCGAGCTTAGTGGAAAAAAATGCTAGCACAAGAAATACTGTCAAAAGCTTCAAATGCAAATTTGTGTTCATTAATGCAACATACCCATAAAAAACATATAGAGCAAGAATCTTGGGCCATTTGTTAAAAGAAGCGACTAAGTGAAAAAGTATAAAGAACAAAAGAGATGTTTTGAAAAGTATGAAAAAGAAAAGCGAGTATGGGGAAAAAGAGAGAGCCTGATATGGTGCAATATTTATGCAATGGAGAAAGCCAAACTAATCAATACAAAAAAGCGGCTCCAAAGAAATTTAAAGAGAAGTGCAGGCAAAGGCATCATGGAAAAAATTTGACAATGCAAAAAATAGGACAAAAGATTGGTGAAGTACTAAAGTAAATGTTAAACAAGTAGAAGCTGAAGTTATGAAATGCATGTGAAGTGAAGGGTTTAGTGTAGAAAGTCTAACACAGATTATATCACAGCATGATGGAACAGCGAGCCCCCAAAATAAGTAGAAATAGGTGGAGCAGGAGATATCTGAAGTAATGTGAACATGGGAAAGAAAAAGGTTTAATATGATGTAATGTTTATGCGAAGAAGAAAGCAAAACTAATCGGTACAAAAAAGCAGCACTGAAAATATATAAAGAGAAATACAGGCAAAGGTTTTCTGATATAGAAACTTTCACAATATGAAACATGATAAAAGAAAGGGAGAAGTAGAAAAGAGGATTGGTAATGTAGGAGTTAAAGAAATAGAAACTGAAGATGGATTACCCGCGAAATGAAAGATTTAGTGTTGAAAATTCAACTTTAAAGCACGATGAAATGAGTCCCCAAATTAAGGAGAAGCAGGTGGAACAGGAAGCATCTGATTAGTTGCCATATGAAGATACTCTGGAGCCTTCAGAAGGAAACCAATCAAAAAAGTTCAGTTAAAGTTGCATAGCAAGGGAAGGAGCAAGAAACGGAGGCAACTCTGACGCAGTTAGTGTTGTGGACTGATGAGCTAGTGTGTTCCCATATGAAAGACCAGTGGATGACACAGGATGTAGCTGAATATAATATGTCAGAGGAAGATGTTCTGGAACTTCCTGTAGAATGCCTACAGCAAACTGAGAACAAAGAATGTGCTCTCAGTTTAGAAGAAAATTATTTAAAGAAAGAGTTTCTTGATTTAATAGAGTGATGAAATTGATTACAGAAAATCAATAAGACCCAAAATGATATTCTGTTAAAGTAAATAAAGACAGTAATCAATATTATTAACATAAATTCATGTGATAGAAGTAACCGCGGTATATTACTGTGCAGCTAAATTAATATCAGATAAAGTCTTACCACAAAAACACAGGGCAGTAAGGGAAGAAATCAAATACCATCATGGAAGCATCAAATAGAGAACTGTAAAGCAGTTAAGAGAGGTCACTGCTCAAGTATAGAAGAGAGAATTGATCAACAAAAATACTTGGAAAGATGTACGTGATGAAAGCAGTGCGCAGTATCAGAACAGACCAGGATCTGTCATACACTATTGCAAATAATAAACTAAAGATATCTACACAGGCAGAATCAGTTTATGCAGTTAATATAAAGAAAAAGTACAAAATAAGCAATTCATTGATGACCCAAAAAAGTTTTAAAGAGAATTGGGGAAACAAAGCAAAAGGAATAGAAACACCACAAATGAAAGAATTAGAACATTTTGGAGACATATCTATGAAGATCACGTGGAACATGATAAAGATGCTGAATGGATAGACGAAGTAAAAGAAACAGTAAGAAGTTCAAATGTATAGGATATGAAATGAGCTGGATTAATGGCCAAAAAAATTAAAACAAAATTAAGAAAAGTTCCTAACTAGAAAACCCCAGGCCCAGATGCAGTACCTAACTTCTGGCTAAAAGTATTAACATCTTTACACCAAGATTTAGCCCTGAGTAAGAACTATTTATATGTGCTTCCCAAAGCTTCAAGCTGTCCTAAAATCTGTAGACCAATAACTTGCCATCCGACTATGTGTAAACTATATACTAGAACTGATGCCGACAGAGTTTACTAGTCATTTAGACAAAAAATCATGGCAACAAAAGAAAGTCACTTGGAGCAAAGTTTAATTTGTTGCTAAACAGAATTGTAAAAAAGGTTAAGAATAAATTCAAAGGGAGATATTTCAGGGTGACCCTTGTGTCACCATTGCTCTTTTGTCTTGCCCTCAACCCATTGAGCTGTCTACTTAACAGATTAGGTCATGGTTATAGTTTGGCTCCCAGAAAACAACTTTTTCTTTTTGTGGATTATTTAAAAATGTATAGCTTATCAGACGAGGAGCTGAAGGCACAACTGAAAGTGGTCAAAACTTTCTCAGGTGTTATAAGAATGCCATTTGGTCTTGATAAATGTGTAAAAGCAACATTTAAAGCAGGAAAGCTGCATCACCAAGATGATGTCCGTCTGGGACAGGAATGTGACATAATGGAACTTGAGCAGAAAAGTGTGTATAAATATTTAGGAGTTGATGAAGAATAGTCAGGAAAAAAAATTTTAGAAGATTAAAATAATACTGAAAATAGCCTGACATCTAGGAACAAAGTCCAACTATAAACTAATTTGCTCTTCCTGTTCTAGCTTACAGTTTTGGGGTGATTGACTGGCCCCAAAAGGTATTGGATCAGTTGAACAGGAAAACATGAAAAATGCTTCATGCTTATCAAATGATATATAAAAATCAATGTATACCAAGATTATATATTACTCATTCTGAAGGGGAGGTATGATCATCCTTGAAACTGATTACATATGTAGATCTGCAATTGTAGGACTGCATACATATCTACTGAACTCGCCGGTGAAAGTTTTAAAATATGAAGAGAACAACTCTAAGATGACTTCCCTGCTTACTTTAGTAGAAGCATATCGATATCAAGTGGGAATGGAAATCAAATCAGAAGTAGACAAAAAGTTAGGTAGCAACTGAACATGCCAAAAATCAAAAAGACTATAAGGAGAAGGATCAGATGATCAAGCAATTGTATATTTGTTCTATAATATCTTGTTTACTTATTTATTTTAATTAATTAATTTATTTACTTATTTATTTTAGTTTGCATTGTTAACTGGGAAGGTCCAAAATGGATATGTGTCCCTTTTCAATGGAAGCCCGGGGAAAAAAAGCTCCTCTTTGTTTCTCAATATTCTAACCACTGTATGCGGCATCATTTGTAAAACTTTGATTTTCCTTCTTTTATACGTTCTCTATACTCTTTGTACAAAATAGCTATATTTATATCATTTTTTTTTTTTTTTTTTTTTATAAATTTTTACTAGTATGTGGAGCTTTTCTCCCCAGACATCTGCTGAAAACGGTCAACTTGTGTCCAGTTGGACTAACTCGGTAAACAAATAAGTAAATAAAAGGCAAGAAATGTGAAAGAGACATAAATATAGTTGCAAGTACAGAAAACTTCATGAATGACCTCTCATCAATCAGGATCTGATGCAGGAGAGGTGAATTTAAAACAAAAGGTGAAAGGTAATATTGGTGACCCAGGATAGTGGCCTATGGACATTGTAAACCAAAATCTTTGTAGAACATGTGGGAGAAACAAACAAATGCAAGTGCAGTAAAACAGAACTGGAAGCAATCCTACAACTTGTTGCTGGGTGTGATACATGAATGGCAGAGGGTCTGTATACTGAAAGGCATAATAATGTGGCAAGACTGTTGCATTGGGGATTGTGTAAACATTACAATATTGAAGTAGCTGAGATGTATTGGTGACATGAGTCACAAAGCATTATAGAGAATGATGAAGCTTATATCACATGGGGTCACCCATTACCAACAATTAAAAAAAATAGCTGTGAGAAAACCAAATGTAGCAGTCCATGAAAGAGCAGATAAAAGTAGCATTGATCATTGAAGTTGCTAAACCCAGTGATTAGTGTTTTATGTAGAGAGGGACACAGTCATAAAATACGAGGATTTGCAGGCAGAAAGGAGGGCAGTGTGGAAGAAGGATACCAGTACAGTTCCAGTAGCAGCAAGAAGTGTGTGTCTCATAATGAATTTACAGTCATATTAAGGTATGTTACTGATACATATAACTCTGTATAAATTGCAGGAGTTGTCAGTTCTGTGCACATTTACAGGTGCTGCAAAGAGCATTTTTGGCTAACCTCAAAGACTGAAAAAAGAGCTAACTTTAGTTATACTTTGACTTAGGAATGGGTTCCATTCCCATCATGGTATTAGAAATCCAAAAGACTTGTAGAAATTAAGTAGAGTCCAAGCCACCTATAATGATGCAATATTACACAGTATAATATATATATATATATATATATATATATATATATATATATATAGCTGTTCTCTTAACATGTATATTTATTGGAGTCTGTATTCTTAAATGATTGTACTGAAACCATTCTGACTCAGTAATCATTTGTTTTCTCAAAAAAATGTCACCTAGCACTATATAAAAGTAAAGTTATGACCTGGTATTGCTAAGCTTTTTGCCTTTCTCTCCCTCCTTTCTGACTGCATTGTCTCCTTTTTTGACAGAAACCTTTGTTTTTAAACATAATGGTCATACAACTTTAGTGCAGTTCTCATACAGGATGCACTTTTTGTTCCGTCTGATGGCTGATAACTTTGTCTTGCATTTATTTTTGTGCAGTTTTATTTATACATACATACATACACACACACACACACACACACGGGATCCGTACAGATCCCCAAACAGCAACATCACCAAAACAGATTCGGTCAGGCATACTTGGGCGAAAGTGCTTTTCACCAAAGAAGCACTTTCACGAAAGTATGCCTGTTGCGGATATCCCCACTACAGTGGGGATAAGGGAAAATTCCCTTTTCCCTACTGTAGTGCGACCTCGGAGTGAGAATATTTAAGTAGGGGGGTGCTGAGGGGCTTGCCCCCCCCCCCTGCAAAAACATAAATGTAATGTTTTTTTTTTTATGTTAACACACTTTATTCATTAGTGTGATTGTGGATTCGGACTATTGAACTTTCATTCCATACACACACACACACACATATATATATATATATATATATATATATATATATATATATATATATATATATATATATATATATATATATATATATATATATATATATATATATATACACACACACACACACACACACACACACACACATATAATTAGTTCATGTTTGCATTTACATTTATTGTGTAAATATTGTTTACTGCCTTCTTGTTCTGTAAAATGGAGCATTTCTTCCTGGGCCTCTGCTGAAAATGGGACTTGTACCCAGTCAGACTTTCCTGGTAAACAAAAGCTATAAATAAATTAAATATGCCTCCATTCCTTCTGTCCCCTGTTGATATTGGACACCTGTTGCATAAACCTAAGCCCTAGTTAACGTTTGGTGCCAGCCTAGATGCAGTCCGCTCTCTACTTGTTCTGTCTTCACATCCATTAATGTGCACCTAGTTTCTCCTCCCATTTCCCATTCTAACAGTTCTGATCACTGTTGTTCATATTGGTGTATGATAACTAAACCCATTATCTTGCATCCCTGTATTTTCTAACAATGTGTATGTAGGCCCAGACCATGTGAATCCTCTTCTCCCACTGAAATTGTTAGCTGTTTTCCTCCTCTTTTCATATTCGGGGTAGTAATGTCATTTTCATCATGCTTTTTTTCTCTCTTGACTTTACTGTGTTTCACTTTCAGCCTCCTGCATTAGGTTCATAGGTTCATACTAGGCTATCTGCCCTAGGGCATTTATAAGCTTAGCCAGAGTGTGTTTGGCTTTTGCCACCCATTTTAAACTTATTTTGCTATGCCCTTTTTCGAGGTTAGTATACTGTGCCTCTGTCTAACAGTGACACAGAAGTGATACCTGGGGTAAACCTATGATCTCCCATCCACTTATCAAGATTCCTCTTGAAGAGAGTCAATGAGGGACTCTGCCTAACCTGGACTGGGATTTTATTCCAGAGTGAAGGGAGCCTCTGGGTTATGAATCTGTCCCTCCAGCATGTCCTATTTATTTCAGTGCTGAGGTTCAAGTCTCTCGAGCGCGTAGTTCGATGGGATTTGGATTTTCTGAGGTGCAGCATGTCCATTAATTCCGGGTTGGACATGGCTTTATACATCAGGCACAGATCGCCTCTGAGCAGGCGGTATGCCACTGCGTAGAGCTGGAGTTTCTTTAACCGGGCAGCATATGGCATCTGTTTGAGCCCTTTGATCCTCTTGGTGAGGTACTTTTGGGGTCTTTCCAGTTGCTGCAGGTGTCTGGTAAGGTACATCCCAAAAGGGGCATTGTACTCAATTATGGGCCTGATGAGGGATGAGTAAAGAGGCACGATGACCTCCTTTGATCTAGATGTGAATCCCTTCATGATTAGGTGGGCTATATAAAATGTTTTTCTAACCACTTTGGCCACGTTGTTGTCAAATGAGAGATTGCTATCAACTTGGGTCCCCAGGTCCCTAATTACTTCTGTACTTAATGGATTACCACCTATGTGGTAATTTGTGGGCACTTTGTTTTTGCCAAAGGGGATGACTATACACTTTTTGGCATTTAGCTTGAGGCCATGGCTCTGGCACCAGTTGTCTGTTTCTATGAGGCCCTATTGGAGGATGCTTGTGTCAGCTGGAGAGTCGATTATGGCGCCCAGTTTGCAGTCATCTGCGAACTTGGTCAGCCACAGTCCTTCCGTGTTGGCCTGTACCTCCGAGAAATGTATACCGAACAAGAGAGGTCCCAGGACTGAGCCTTGTGGGACGCCACTTGTAACTGGTTTGGAGTCTGACATGGCTCCAGCAATTCTAACCATGTGGGTTCTGTCCTTGAGCCAGTTTGCAATCCATCTAGTGACATAGGGGTTTATTTTTAAGCTGGTGAGCTTATCTATAATGCCAAGTGGGGTATTGTATCGAAGGCTTTTGCGAGGTCCAGGTAGGCTATGTGGACCACCTTCCCCTCGTCAGTGGCCTTGGTGACTGTTTCAAAGAAATCGACCAGGTTTAAGAGGCAGGATCTGCCCTTAACAAAGCCGAACTGGGTAGGATCCAGTGTCTGTAGGTCCCCAATATCTTTATTTATGAGGTCCATGATGATCCTTTCCATAGCTTTGCAGACCAAGCTAGTCAGGCTTATGGGGCGATAGTTTCCAGGATTCATTGAGGCACCACCTTTGTGGAGAGGGACCACTGTTGCTGTACGCCACTCTTTGGATACATATCCTGTAGTAAGGCTGAGATTGAACAGTAGTTTTATCTTTGGGTTTAGCTCTTCTTGGAGTTCATGTAGGACGCAGCCCGGGACACCGTCTGGTCCCATTGATGCTGTGTTCTTTGCTTTGGAGAGGGCAGCTCTTACCTGAGCATCTGGGATGTCAGGGGGGGCAGCACTCTGCTGGGATAGATATTTGCCCTTTTGGTGGGGAGAGGGGGTGGAGTTTGCGCTGAACCTGTCAGCTAGGATGTTGGCAATGTCTGTGGGTTCGATTAATTTTTTGTCATTTTGGAATAATTCTGAGAATATCTGGGAATTACATAACTAAAGAAAGCCTTGTGGTTATCCTTAGTGTCCTGTGCAATTTTTCTCTCGAAGCTGGCCTTAGACGATTTTATGTTTGCCCGTAGTTTTTTGCTAATACTGATCAGAGATGCCTTCCCTTTTTGGGATTTTGCTCTATCATGTAGTAGCTTCCTCCTTCTATTGTATAGTTTGTTTATGGCTGGGGTCCACCAGACAGGACGTCTGCCTTTGGAGGATTGGTTCTTGGTTTTATTTGGGATTGCATGATCCATGCATTCCTGAAGGTGTTCATAGAATGCGTTTATAAAGGATTCTGCGGTCTGGGCCTTATTTTCCACAGGCTCGGGGGCTTTGAAGGATTCCACCACGGTTTTGAGGAGTGTGAAATTTGCTTTAGAGAAGTTTTTCACTGTGGTTTTCTGGGCAGGGGGTGGGGTCGGGATGTGAATATCCAGTGAGATTAGTTTATGGTCTGATCCTACCAGTGAGGGATAGACTTCTGGTCTGGAGCATAGAGTCCCCATGTTGGTGATGATCAGGTCCAGTATGTTTTCCCCTCTTGTGGTAACAAGTTAAGTTCCATAGCATTTGAGTTTATAAATTCTAGGAACATTGGGCCAGGGTGTTGGAGCTAGAGTAATGCTCCCAGTCTATGTTTGGGTAGTTGAAGTCGCCCAATATAATGGTGTTTGGAGAGACCTTCATATTTTCCAGTGTTCTCAGGAAGGCCGAGTGGGGTTCCTGGGTTTGGGAGGGTGGTCTGTAGCAGGCTATAAACTGGAAGACAGTTTTACCCACTGTTAGTTGCACATGGATAGTCTCTGATGCTTCGTGCTGTGCCACCAACCTGGAGGTGTGGGTATCTTTGATGAATATTGATACTCCCCCTCCTTTTGTGGTTCGGTCCAAGTTTGGGGCCGAAAAGCATGGTATGAGGTATAACCTGGTAGTGCTGGGGTGCTCTCAGGAGCCTTGAACCAGGTTTCTGTTACTGCACAGATATCTATGTTCTCCATGCTAAGGAGAGTTTCAAGTGCATGCATCTTGAGGTTTAGACTTCTGGCGTTGAGTAGCATTACTCTTAGTTTCTTATCCCTTGTGATACCTATGGAGGTGGGTTTGTCTTTTGAGCCTTGCCTAAAAAAGGCACTATGGAGGAAGCAAGAACCTTTGCCAATATCCAAAAGCCCAGGGGTGACAGGTGCAAGCCATCCCTAGCGAAGCATCGTGGCTTGTCGAGCATGTCATCCCAGGCTGACAGGCATTGGATCCCCTTTGAATGACACCAATACTTAAGCCAGTTGTTGAAATTGATCATCTTGTCTTCATATTGTGGCATCATTCTTAGTGAGGGTAAGATGCTACTCAAGGTCAGGGTCATACCGGCCTGGGCTACATGCTCAGAGAGCTCCTCTGTCTCTTTTCATGTAGTCCAGGGAGGTACGTCTCAGGTCATTCACACCAGCATGGACAATGACCGAGTCATATTTGTACTTGCCTTGGAGTGACCTGAGTGCTTGTGTTATGTGGCGGATCCTAGCGCCCGACAGGCAGCTCACCGTGACCTTCTCCTTGTTCAGCCTGGTGAGCGGGACGTCAGTGTGTCTGACTATAGAGTCGCCTATTACAAGTGTATCAGGTGTGTTGTTTAGCCTTAAGGGCTGTGACTATTCGGCACTCTGGCTTTGTGAGCTATGTGTTGCACGTGTTTTGTTTTGGGGTACCGGTTGCTTGGGTGTCTGCTTTGGAGGTCTCTGCTGCTTAGACAGATTTTTATTTAGAGCCTCCTAGTATGTTTTTGTGTGTTTATGTGTTTGGTTTGCTGTCGTGGTAGGTCTATGTGAGACTGGAATTGTTGTGAGTGTGGTTTCCTTCTCCTCCTGACTGGTTACGCCAGTACTGAGTTGAGAGAGCTTAGCCTCCAGTTTGGCTATATGGTTGCATCTCTCACATGTGTTGGAATTTGTTGGGAGGAGGAGAGGGTTGTCTGTGTACATGAGGCAGTTGTAACATTGCCTCAAGATTCCCAGATTCACCAGCTGGACCGGAGAGGAGATTGACAACTGACCTTTGGACATGCTAGAATAGTATTGGGAATCCTTTATAATTGAAAAAAAGGGCCAATGGGGAACAATACTCAAGGGGAGTTTGTGAGGGTGTCGTGCTTTTAATATTTTAGTGCTGACTTGTATAATTGCTTTAGTGAGCAAGTGCCAGGTAACTTTAATGCAAAAACGACAAACAGTAACTTTCTTTTAAGTGAAACAAGGAAAATAAGTACAGTAAGCAATGCAGATATCACTAGGGATCCACAGAAGCGCTGAAAAGCCGCGTTTTAGGTGGAATTGGCGTTTCAGGGAAATAACAAGCAAACAAACAACAAGCATACAAACAAAGCTAGATTCAGCAGGTTTGGATCTAGTCTATGCTACAGCAAACAAGGTGTGTCAATTTCAGTAAGAAGCAGTTCAAATATGCAGGCACTATAAGCCTTTAACCAGAAATTCCCATCTCAGAAGGGCAGAGTCCAGCCTCTCCTCCCACAAGAGCGCAGACCACGAACCCTCTTAATGTAAAATGACAGGCCTGAAGCCCAAGTGCTTAAACCAGAATTAATACACTTTTAGAATAACAGACACTGAGCCCTCAATCAGCAGTTCCCAACTTAGAAGGATGTAAGCTACCTGTTCTGCCACTACAGTGCAGACTACAAACCTTCTTAATGTAAAACAACTGGTTTGAAGCCCAAGTGCTTAAACTAAAAGGCTTAGAATGAGTTACATCAAGCGGTAATAAATACAGTTGAGTACTATTAAGATGACGCAAAAGCAAAATAAAGTAGGAAGAAACACAAATACAGTAAAAGCAGATAAAAAAAAAATTTTTTTTTCGAGTGAGCAAATGAGATGGGCCCAGGAGTTACAGGACAGGAAGTGCAAATGCAGGCCTTCAAATCAGAAAGTTGAGAGAGATGGAAGACCGCCCAAACGGCCAATAACTACAAATTCTGGGCCAGAACCACTCCTTATGTGGTAGACAGGTTACCTAATGCTTACCACTCCCACTGATAAGCTAGAAGGCTTCCCTCCCAACACAGAAAGGCTTGGGGGGCTCAGAAGCTTACAGACAGTCCTGGATACAGCAAATCTGTATCTGGAACACTAATTACAGGAAAGGTAGGAAACAGGCTTACAATTTTTTTTTTTTTTTTCAGAAAAGTAGCAAAAACAGTAGAAAAAACAATTCACATGCAGTGCAAGCTGGCACACTTGAGTATGTAGCAATATTAGCCCACACACTTTGAAAAAATGTAATTAAATTAAAAAGGACTAAAAGCAACTGCAGAAAGGGTTTATTAGGTAGAATGCGGTAAAGAGATGGGACTGGGGGAGTGTCCTAGATCGAATCTACAGTGGGGCGGGCACTGCAAAAGCTACCAAATTTAAACTACAACCAAGAACAGGGAGGGGGGGGGAGATGGTTTCATCAGAGATGTGAGGAATCACAGTGCAAATTATAAAACCAGAAAAATATATACTGATCTCTGTATATTTGCAGAACAGTAAGACAACAGATATCTAAGCAACAATTTAGCTCTATAATACAGAATAATATACTCCGCTCTATACATTTGCAGATAGTCTTGTAAGGCTTTCTCCCAGTGCACAGGTTCCAATTTAAATGCAGGCTGTTATTAACAGGTCAAAATTAAGGGAACCTGGAGTTAAGCAACACACAAGCTACAAAAACCGGTTATATTAGCTGAAGACAAGGCAGAAAATGAGGGGGGGTAGTTTCAACAGAGATGTGAGGAATCGCAGTGCAAATTATAAAACCAGAAAAATATATACTGATCTCTGTATATTTGCAGAACAGTAAGACAACAGATATCCAAGCAACAATTTAGCTCTGTAATACAGAAAAATCTACTCGGCTCTATATATTTGCAGATAGTCTTGTAAGGCTCTCTCTCAGTGCACAGATTCCAATTTAAATGCAGGCTGTTGTTATTAACAGGTCAAAATTAAGGGAACCTGGAGTTAAGCAACACACAAGCTATAAAAAATGATTATATCGGCTGAAGACAAGGCAGAAAATGAGGGGTGTGGGTGGGGAAGACAGTTTCAACAGAGATGTGAGGAATCACAGTGCAGATTATAAAACCAGAAAAATCTATACTGATCTCTGTATATTTGCAGAACAGTAAGACAACGGATATCTGAGCAACAATTTAGCTCTAATACAGAACAATACAGAAAAATATACTCAGCTCTATATATTTGCAGATAGTCTTGTAAGGCTCTCTCTCAGTGCACAGGTTCCAATTTAAATGCAGGCTGTTATTAACTTGTGTTTGCACTATATCCGTCCCTCATAATATATGACTCCCAAAGATTCCATTTCTTTCTTATAAATATTCCTCCCTTTCTACTGACGTAATTCCCCCCCCCCTTTTAATTCCTTTATTATTGCTTTCATCTCCTTGAATTTGGGTTGTATAGTAACTGTCCATTTCCTGGTGATGACTTTAGTTTTGCTAGTCGCAAAAAAAAAAAAAAAGTGTTCAAGGCTCTTGTATGTCCCGGCAGTTTTAAATCCTTGCACCTGCCTAATTGAATAAAATCTTTTGCTTAGTATGATCTCTTCATACATTACTTGTAATTCTACCATGAAAATGATCAAACTGGAGTACCCCCAAAATATATGCTTCTATGTACCTTTACATTTTCAAAACCCCTCCAGCATTTGTCATCTTGGCCTGGAAAAATTCTGCTTAGCCTATTACTTGCGTAGAAACACTTTAAGGATTTACAAGCAAAGATTCAGAACCTTCTTGACTTTGTGGCATATATTAGACCCAAACAAACCTCCTTCCATTAATCGGGCATGTATCGTACTCCTAATTTGTCACTCCATTCTTCCCATTTATATGTTTCCTGTTTCTGTCTTCATCTTTATAAGACCCTTATAAAAGTCCACTTAGCAAATTTTGCTTTGTGGCACAGTCTGTCCTTGTCTCTATCAGGAGTTCTGCCAACTGCATTTTGTCATTTTCTGACTCTTCGTACTTAAACTTCTGCTTTATTTCCAGAAATGGACCCAGAATATGGAAGCCTCTCTCTCTTATACTGAATAAACTCTTTGCCTCATTCCATTTCATTTTTTTCACTATCTGTTCTCAAAATGTCAGATTTATACCCCTCTCACTCCATACATGTATGACGTTGAATGTCATTGACATCTGTTGACATGGTGAATACTGTCCTATGTGTAGTACCCTCCACTATACTCTTAATTTGTTTCCTAAATTGTATGTCTTCATTGGTAAGTGTTGTGCTGTTATGTAGTTCTTGTCATTTACCTCTCATTTGTTTTCAGATGCACAGTCCATCTGTTGTGGTTGAATTTTTAATTATTTTAAATTTTCAGGATTTACCTAATAGTAAAATTAAAGGCACGTTCAAATGCGAATCTTGCCCTCATTGCAAGTACATTGACATAGGAAGTTCCTTCACCATCAGAAATAGAAAGTATGAGGCAAGACATAAACATAATTGTAATTCTAGTGGAGTTGTTTATATAGCTTTATGCCAACATTGTCCCAGTTTCCACATAGGGAAGACAGATAGGAAGCTGAGAGAGAGACTTTATGAACATCTCTATACTATAAAGAAAGAAAAGTTAGAAAATTCTTTAGCAAACTATGTAAATAACATCCAGGACACACTGGTTTAAGTTCAGGATTATTGACCAAATCCAAAAAGAAGAGAGGGGGGACCTGCATCTTTAAAATTAAAAGCATGTGAATTAGTTTGGCAACTACGTTGCCATTCATATGTATTACCTGGGTTAAATGATGTTTGTTCAATTACTTCCATACTAAAGTTAAGGAGCTTGAAAAGATAGGTAAGGCAGGGATGCTAACAAATAACTATTAAAATATTTTTTTAATTTTTAATGGTTTTATGTTTGAATATGGTTTTAAAATATATGTAAATTTTTTTATTAACATAGTTTTAAGTAACAATGAATTAAGCTTTATAGCATATAAAATATGTATGTCTAAGTAATTTGTAGGGCAAACCACATGACTTGTGTTGGAATTGGATCAGGTGATTGTTATACTTTAAAATTCATCATGTGATCATTTGAACGTTTTGTGTTGCATGTGTTTTTCTGAAGAAGTTTGGTATTGTACCAAACAAAAGTGCTCATAATATTAATAAACATGGGTTGTGTGCTGTGCTGGACTGAGGCTGCTTCTCTGTGGATATTTCAGTGGTTGAATTTTTCCCTTGTTTTAAGGACACTTTGCTTATTACCTTGCTGCAGATGTGTTAGTCCACTTTTCTCTAGATACAAAGTATTATTTCAAATCTGGGGTGCCTAATAGTCCCTGTTTAGGTGGTAAGATTAATCTATTCCACTGCACCCTGGGTTTTTTGCTATTGCAGATGAACCTCCTGGCTAAGTGATTGCCAAAACTCTGTCTAGCCAGTAGCAAAAGGCTTTCTCCATGCAGAGTAAGAACCAGAAACATTTTAATTAGCTCTATTTTATTGTCCTCATCCATGTTTAGTTGTGTAATTAATAGATGTTATGTGATCCTATCTCGCCTACATTCTGACTGATGGGTTCGGAGCCGATCCCTCGGCTCCGACTCGGCACGCTTATGCCAAAGAGCGAAGTCTCTTATTGGCTGAGCTTACTATATCCCAGGATGCACCACTACCAGTCCCCCAGATCTCGTTTGCCGCTAACAAGTGAAGACGTGGTCTCGAGCTGGCTGAGCTAAGTAGTGATTATTTTCACTAACTTCCTGTCAGGAATTTCTTTATACTTCAACTAAAAGCTGTTTTAACAGCTATCTTGTGTTTTGAGTGCGTTTGGAGAAATTTACTTGGTAAATTCTTGTGTTGTGAGTGTTGTTTGACTAGAAGTACCTCTTGTGTGGAAAGGCCTTTCCGGTCTTTTGGTTGTTAGGTGACTTCTGTTCTATTAGGGATCTGGATCCTTTTTACTGGTGATAGTTTCTCTTTCTTTAAAAAGAAGGACAAAGCAGAGAAAATTTCTTTTTCTGTCATAGTTACAGTGTTTGTACTGTGTTTGGCTAGTTCACTGAATAATTTACCGGAATGTCTCAGGTTCCTAGGCCTTCAGGCTTTAAAAAGTGCACCAAGTGCAACTTTAAAATGTCTATAACAGATGACCACTCTCTCTGTGTTTATTGTTTGGGTGCAAAACATTTGCAGGAGTCCTGCAGCGTGTGTCACGCTTTTTCCTCGAGGGTCCTCCAAGAGAGGAAAAATAAGCTTATTTTAAAAGGTCTTATAAAACCCTCCTTTGAAGAAGCTTTAGCATCCTCTCCTTCTCCTGCTAAAAAGAAAAGGGCGTCGGCTCCGACCAGTCCGTCGGATCCGACCGCCAAAAGACATAGGCAGGCTTCTCCTTCGCTCCAAGGACTTCGGAGCCGAGGCGGAACAGTCTGCCTCGATGCCACCAGTCTCGACTCCTCTGGCTTCGAGCCGATGGCTGGGGCATCGAGGCGGGTCACCGCCGGCTCCACTGGTCTCGGAGCCGATGAAGGTTGTCCGCCAGACACTTCCTCCTCGGCGCCTAAGTCCTCCTCGGCACCGATGGAAGCTAGTTTGGTATTCCTTGGCGCCGATAGTCATCGAGTCGCCTTGGAGCCGGTCCCCTAGCCCTTGGGGCCGTTGGAGAGGCCATCTCGAACCCGTTCAGTATCCTCTAGGTCATCGAGGATGTCAGATTCGGACATAGACAGGGTGCTCCAAAGACTGTTCCAGTCCCCAGTCTTTCAAAATTTGTTTCGCTCCGACCCAGTTGGCTTCGGAGCCGACAGCCCATGCCCATGTCATTGCCATTCCTCCTCCGACCGCCCGGCTCCGTCGGAGCAGGTGCTGTTGGAGCCAGTGGAGGTCTTGGGGTCGGCTCCGACCCTTACTCCAACCCGGCCTTCGGGTCCGAGTTTGGCACACGGACTTCTTGGCTGGACCGGGGTGACGTTTGGGACCTATGTTGTCGGTTCCGAGCCTCCCTCTCGGTGCGGCTGCGGGACTTCCGTCTGCTATCATGGCTCGGGACGGACACTCCCAGGATTCTGGGGTCCGGCTTTCAGAGCTATGAGGAGTGCCTTGGCCAAGTCTTATTTGGCCATCTCTCCGGCTTTACCGGCACCTTCCTGGGAGTGGAGACTGGGTCTTTGGCAGTTCCCTGTCCTTAGGCAGCGGAGCCCGGGCCTGAGGTTACCCCTCTGGGGTTCCCTCCTCCTGAGGGTTCTTCGGAGTTGTCTTCAGAGGAGCCCCAAGGAAGAGATCGTGCAAGAGGAAGCACGTGGACTCCCCGAGTCTCTTACATCGGACACTGATCTTGATGATGCGGAGGGTCCCCAAAGTCGCCCTCGGATGATGTCTCATTTGCAGACATTTTAGAGATCCTCAAACAACGAGGCGGCTGGATGTCCAAACCCCTCTGCTGATGAGTCAGTGCTTCTCAAGGCCTTTGGGGCTCAGCCCTCCGCCTCCTGGGTGTCTCCGCCCTTGACGAGCTCCTGGATTTGGTTTGTCGGGCGTGGGAACATCCAGATACCGTGGAACCAGTACCTTCTCGTCCTAACAAATTTTTGTCTGCCCCACCGAAGGAGTTCCTGACTAAAGGCGTGGCTGTAGATGCCATGGTGGTGGCATCTGCTACACAACAGGGCGTGGCAGGGGCTTCAACGTCCGTCCATCCTCCTAATAAGGAGTCTAGGAGCATGGACGGCGGAAGCGCACCCTGACTTCAGCGGCCTTTACTTTAAGGTCCCTGAATTATTTGGCACATTTTACCAGGCTACAGAGGGATCTGGTCAAGGAGCTGTCAGATTCCCTCTCGGGTAACCTACCTGAGCAGCTAGCCCAGTCGGTTAGCTCTCAGTTGGCTATCCTTACTTCAATTTCTAACTCGTCCATGAGGCTCATTTCATATGCGACGAAGGGGCGGGTAGAGCGGCAGGCACAGACGTGGCTCTACGGAGACAAGCCTGGCTCCGTTTGTGTCATTTTGCGGAGGCCTTCAAGTCTTCCTTCGCCGGCGCTCCCTTTGATGGGTCCTCTTTGTTTGGACCTAAGGTTATAGACACTCTTACCCGCTGTGAGCAAGAGGGAAAAACTTTATCTGCCGTAGGTGCACGTTATTCCACTCCCTTTCGGCCTTATCCCAAGGCTAAAGGAGGAGGGAAGATGTGGTTCCGTAAATCACGTAAGTTTTTTCCTCAACAGCAGGAAGATTCCCTTCCAGAGGCAGAGGGCGGGAAATTTTTCTGGGAGACGCCGTCCCAGAGGCGGCAGAGGGCCCCGCAATTCTGGAGACCGCGAGTCCTTTCGTGGCTCTTCAGCCTCCCACACTTCATGAGGGATTGCCCGGCTGTGCTGCTCGAGCCAGTCGGGTGCCGTTGCCAAGCACCTAAAAGCCTGGGAGTCTATCACTCAGGACAGATGGGTGCTTCGGATTATGCCGGAGGTTACACCATTCCCTTCACACACTCACCCCCACCGTGCAACAAAATCCCGGCCCCCCCCCCCAGTCAAACGGAAATTCCAGCCGCAGAAGCGTTAAAGCTGCTAGAAAAGGAGTCATCCAACCGGTCCCCACAGACCAGATCGGATCCGAAATTACTCAAGGTTCTTTTAGTGCCAAAAGACAGGGGACCTGAGACCAATATTGGATCTCAGCAGACTAAACCAATCCGTCCACGAAATCCAAATTCGAATGGTCACGTTACAATCCATTCTCCCATTGTTGGAGAAGGATGTTTGGATGTGCTCCATAGATCTGAAGGACGCCTATTATCACATACCGATACATCGGGCGTCCAGGAAGTATCTGCGCTTCAGCCTGGGAGACAGTCATTTCCAATTTTGTGCACTGCCCTTTGGTCTCACCACAGCCCCCAGGGTGTTCACCAAGTGTTTGGCAGTAGTGACTGCTCACCTGAGGAGTCTTGGATTCCAAGTGTTTCCCTGGACGACTGGCTCCTGACTGCCACCACCAGGCATCTACTAATGGACAACCTCAAAGCCACCTTTTCCCTGGGTGCTACCCTGGGAATTACATTCAATTGGTCAAAGTCTGTCTTGCTGCCCTCTCAGCGCATAAGGTTCATAGGAACAGAGATGGACTCAAAATTGATGCGCGTCTTTCTTCCTACCGAAAGGATTCTAACTTTACAAGGTCAAGTTCAAGCCCTGCTTTCAAGATCCAAAGCCCCAGCCAGGATGGTCCTGCAACTTTTAGGTTCAATGTCTGCCACGGTTCTCCTAGTTCCTCTGGCAAGATTGCACATGAGGATTCTTCAGTGGCTATTATCGACTCAATGGTCCTTTCAGAATCTTCCCCGCAATCACCCCATTATGATTACAGAAGCGTGCAAGCGGGACCTCCGCTGGTGGCTCCACCGGTCCAATCTGAATCAGGGAAGACCTTTTGTTATCCCCCCTCCGGTGGCCACCCTGACGACGGATGCCTCCCAGACAGGGTGGGGGGGGGCATTGTCTGGGCAGGTTAGTTCAGGGTTCCTGGCTTCCAGGCGAAACCTTTCTCCACATCAATGTGTTGGAGATGAGGGCTGTACTTCTGTCCCTACAGGCTCTCCACAAGTTTCTCCTCAAGGCATTATCGCTATCCACACCGACAACATGTCGGTGGTCTGGTATCTAAACAAACAAGGAGGCACCAGATCTTACCCCCTTTGCAGAGAGGCCATGAGGGTGTGGGAATGGGCTGTAGCTACCAACCGCTTCTTGGTAGCGACCCACATTCCAGGGAAATCCAATATATTGGCAGACAGATTAAGCAGGACAATTCTCTCTCCTCACGAGTGGTCCCTGAACGAAACAGTAGCAGCTCAGGTTTTCAGAAGATGGGGGCCGTGCTGCGACCTGTTTGCAACACCACAAAACACAAAGTGCAAAAGGTTCTTCTCCTTGACTCCACATCAGGGGGAGGCAGCTATGGATGCTCTAGCACAACCTTGGCCAACAGGGCTACTTTATGCTTTTCCTCCGGTTCCACTTCTCCCCAAAGTCATTCAGAAAGCTTCTCAATTGGGGTCCACAATGATACTAATTGCTCCGTACTGGCCTCGTCAGGTATGGTTCCCCTACCTGAAGAAACATGCGGTGGCGATCCTTGGGTTTTGGATCTAACCCGCATCTGCTAATTCATCAGTCGGGACGACAACACCAGTCCCTTCGCACGTTGAAGTTGACAGCTTGGCTCCTCCACTTCCGACTTTAGTCAGAAATCACACCTTAGACCGGAAGTTATTCACATTTTATCTTCGCCCACAAACCCACCACTAAGAAATTGTACCTCAGTAAG